>NW_015971145.1:6211731-6370237 GCF_000961545.1 Sporothrix schenckii 1099-18
TGCATACTGGGCGCAATGAGCTCCTTACAATGACGAAATGCCTGTTTATGATTTCCATAGTTTGCATTATCTTCGTTGTCGCGTGAAGACATCATGCAGTGCACTCAGTTTACTTAGCTGGCTCAGCCGTAATTCATATTGACGACAAGACGAGCAGCAGGCCATTGTTTCTATGGTCGCTGCATCGTCCAGGAGGCCGCACAATTGGCTGATGTCATTGTCGCAGCGCAACTCGTCGTATTGGGTTAGTGGGCAGGGCGGGCTGGGAGGAGCCAGTTACGATACGGACGAAGGTGGGGGTATCTATGATGCATGGCAGTGAGGTCGAGTTGTTGAAAGAATGACAGGAGATGAGGGCATCTACGGATGGTCCTGAGCTGTGCAAATGCAATTAGACGAGGATGGATTAGGAGTGCAGAGGAAGGAGCTGTGTTGCACCTCGCGATTTCGTGTTGGTGAAATGTGACCCCAATGCGGAAGCTGCGAGTGGAACTCTGTCCACTGTAAAATATCAGCGCTCGTTCCCCTGCGTGCCTACGTTTTTGCTTCGGCTTTGTTCGAGAAAAGACGGATTACGGCGGAGATTGGTCGGGGCTGCTGTCAACGACCGACGCTAGTCCTGTTTTGCAATGCGGGACCCACATTTCGCTCTGTCCGCCAGCTGCTACCAGCTGCAAATCTCTTATCGGCAGCCTTTACGCCGAAATGGGCCACATTTTGGGCCCAAACAGGTGCGGCATTTCGCGGGCTCGACCGCCCAGAAGGAGCGACTAACAATCACTCCCTTTGAACGGGTTTTTGCTTTTGATTTTTTTATCCGCTCAGAATTTGCTCTTGCTGCTTTTGCCACGAACACAAAAACATCACCACTTTGTGAGCCCATCGACCTCGAGCTGTGCTCTTCCTCCCAACCTCGCCCCTCCTCGATTGATTTTGCGCCCACCCTCGACCACAACCATGCTGTCCCAGCGTTCCGCGCGTGCGGCCCAGGTAAGCTGTCTCTGGCTCTTTCACGTGCTAGCCACCCCCCCTCCCCCCCTGCATCTTAGCTTGATGATGCTCTGCACATCGTCACAATACGATGCTCACCGCACGCTCACGAATCACCACCGACGACGACGATGCCACGGCCGATTGACTTGGTTCTCTTGGCACCATTGCTAACCCTGCCTGCCCCAGTCCCTCTTCCGGGCTGCGTCTACCACCCCCACCCCCGCGGCCGCCCGCTCGTTTGCGACCGTCCAGTCGGACATCTTCAAGCCCACCAAGTACGGCGGCAAGTACACGGTGTCGCTGATCCCTGGTGACGGCATCGGCGCCGAAGTTGCCGAGAGCGTCAAGACCATCTTCAAGGCCGACAACGTGCCCATTGAGTGGGAGCAGCTCGAGGTGTCGGGCGTGGACACGGCGTCGCCGACGGGCCGCACGGAGGACCTGTTCAAGGAGTCGGTGGCGTCGCTGCGGCGCAACAAGCTCGGCCTCAAGGGCATCCTGCACACGCCCATCTCGCGGTCGGGCCACCAGAGCTTCAACGTGGCCATGCGCCAGGAGCTGGATATCTACGCGTCCATCTCGCTGATCAAGAACATCCCTGGCTACCAGACGCGCCACGAGAACGTCGACCTCTGCATCATCCGCGAGAACACCGAGGGCGAGTACTCGGGCCTCGAGCACCAGAGCGTGCCGGGCGTCGTCGAGTCGCTCAAGATCATCACGCGCGCCAAGTCGGAGCGCATCGCCAAGTTCGCTTTTAGCTTTGCGCTGGCCAACAACCGCAACAAGGTCACGTGCATCCACAAGGCCAACATCATGAAGCTCGCCGACGGCCTGTTCCGCAGCACCTTCCACGAGACGGCCAAGGAGTTCCCCACGCTCGAGGCCAACGACATGATTGTCGACAACGCCAGCATGCAGTGCGTCAGCCGCCCGCAGCAGTTTGACGTGCTCGTCATGCCCAACCTGTACGGCGGCATCCTGTCCAACATTGGCGCCGCGCTGGTCGGCGGCCCCGGCATTGTGCCCGGCTGCAACATGGGCCGCGACGTGGCCGTCTTTGAGCCGGGCTGCCGCCACGTCGGCCTGGACATCAAGGGCAAGGACCAGGCCAACCCGACGGCCATGATCCTGTCCGGCTCGATGCTGCTGCGGCACCTGGGCCTGGACGACCACGCCAACCGCATCTCCAAGGGCATCTACGCCGTGATTGCGGAGGGCAAGGTGCGCACGCGCGACATGGGCGGCGTGGCCACGACACACGAGTTCACCAAGGCCATCCTTGACAAGATGGAGACGCAGTAAATGCTGTGGCGATGGGATTGCTTACACGTTGTACATGTTTCTTGGTTTTTGGCCGTGTTTTATTTTATTTCTTTGTGTTTCTTTTGTTTTTACGTCATCACTTTCGTGTCTCCCCAGCGTATATAGACAAACGAATTTAGTATTTATGCATTACGCCTTTCGGTCTCTTGGTGTTTGTTTACAGCCGTCATATCACGTTCGGGAACTTGGTGTTTTTTGGTTTCATTCAATGTTTAATACCAGGTCATGATTAAAAACAACAAGCAGCAGCAGCAATAACAACATGCCATGAATCAAATATATACGCTTCACCAATTTGTTAACACCATCCACCGCCCCTCCCTCTACCAGCCGAATCTCTCCTCAAAATACTCAATCGACTCGCGCGTCGACTCCATGTTCTGGGCCACGGCGTGGCGCACATTGTCGGCCAGGTCGCTCGGCCCGCAGACCATGATGCCTAGGCGCGCGTCGGTGTCCTGGACGGACTGGGCCATCTTGCGTACGACGGAGAGGACATCGGGACGGCCACTCTGGATGCGGAAGCCAGAGGTGACGGCGGCAGCAGCAGGACTCTCCCCTTGCAGCACAACGCCCTTTTCCGTGGCAAACCCACTGAGAGCAACCTCCTTGTCGGCACCCGTGTCAGCGCTCGTCTCCTTGACGGACGCAACGTGCGCGTCGTCCACATCCGCGCAGGACGATGCCGTGGACGAGTCCGACACGGACGAGGGCTGCTGTTTTGTGCCCGTCAGGTGCAAAGACACAGTGACATCTGGGCGGTTCCGCAGCCCGGCAAGCGGGCCATCGGCAAGGAAGCGCAGGCACGCCTCGCTGCGGTCGGCCCAGATGAGGGTCATGTGGCGGGTGCGCGTGGGAATGCGGCCATGGGCACCGACAGCGTCGGCACCCTGCTCGACGCGGCGGACGTGGTCCTGGAGGTAGGGCAGGACGCCGGCGATGCCGGACCCGCCCGCCACGAGCAAGACCTGGTCGAATGTGTGGAGGGGCTCGGCATTGCCGTAGG
Organism: Sporothrix schenckii 1099-18; assembly: GCF_000961545.1. Classification (NCBI taxonomy): domain Eukaryota; kingdom Fungi; phylum Ascomycota; class Sordariomycetes; order Ophiostomatales; family Ophiostomataceae; genus Sporothrix; species Sporothrix schenckii. The sequence goes on from NW_015971145.1 coordinate 6,215,057, forward strand.
GGCCCTCGAGCAGCATGGCGGGCGCCATGGCCATGTGGGCGAGGGTGCTGCCAGCACCAGCCTGTGCCGTGCACGCGGTGCGGAGCTTCTTGGTCCAGCCGTCGTACGGACGGATCCAGAACTGCAGGTGCAGGTCGCCGCCGTCGGTGGGCGTGTCCCGGTGCCAGTGGCCCAGTGTGAACGGGTGGTTCTCCCAGCCAAACAGGCGCAGGGGCTGGTACAGGAAATAGTGCTGACCGGGGCCGGGGAACAGCCTGGCGTTGCCGGGCACGACGTCCACGACCAAGAGGTTGGCGGCCTCGTTGTACGTGACCGTGGCCTTTGTGGTCTGCAGGCGGCTGCCGACACGGTTGCGGCTGCGGCTGCGAACGTGCAGATTGACATAGGCCTGGCGGACGAGACGCAGAAAACGGTCAAAGCCCCAGAGAATGCAGGCCGTCAGGATAAAGGGGTTGTTGTAGTCGCCGAGGGCAAAAATGGCGGTGTGGTGGTAGAGGAAGACGAGCAAGAGGACCGAGAGCACAATGTGCACCAGTAGAAAGTGCTCGTAGAGCTTGTTGCGCAGGACACTAAACGAAAAGAGGACAATGAAGCTCATGACCGCGACGGCGGCGACGCCAAAGCACCACCAAGCCTTCGCATAGCTGGAGCGGTATTTGTCTCCGCTGCCGGACGCAAAGTAGAAACAGGTGAAGGCGATGCCGTGCACGATGCCCTGGAGAGTGGCGAGGCGGGCAATGTGGCGGTGGAAAATACTAAAGGTGCCGAAGCTCCAGCCGGTCAGCCACAGGAAGACGTTGTTGCGGCCGGCGAAGAGCCACATCAGGGGCAGGTTGCCGTAGGACATGACGCCGGCGCGCTCGGCAACATAGCGCCAGATCTGGGCGGCGGGCACGGGCCAGAAGGTGTTGCCGCGGAAGCTGTGGATGTTGACGGCACCGAGGACGATGCTGATGGTCCAGTAGGCGGCCACGACAAACGTCTCGGCGCGCGTGGGGATCGTGCAGCCGAGGAAGCGCCGCTGGTGGTAGGGCGGCAGGGCGCTGGGCGTGACGACATACTTGCGGAGGACGGCGGCCACTCGGCCGAAAGGGGTAGACGGCTTGGCGTTGCCGGTGGGCTGATCATGGCGCTCGGCGTCGGCGTAGACGTAGCCCTGGCGGCTCTCCATGGCCTTGTAGACAGCGTTCTGGACTATGCCGAAGACGAGGACGATGGCCCAGAAGCCGTAGCCGGCGAACCTGGAAAACTGTTAGTGGTGATCGAGCAGACACATCTTGGCATCGTGCTGCCGTGCTTGACGAAAGAGAGGGCTAAAGAGAGGGCCAAAGAGAGGGCTCACGTGTAGTAGGCACGCAACCGCTGTTCGTAGTCGCGCCAGTGCTCCGAGCGGCGGCTGATGTCGAACCAGGCCTGGGACATGAGAAAGGGGGCGGTGACGTTGGCGCTCTTTCGCAGCGTCTTGGCCTCGTAGACGGGCAGCGCGGCAATGGCCTCCGTGGTCAGGTTGGCGGCATAGTCGGACGCCGCGGCAAACGGCACGTTGGCCCGACGCAAGCACTGCGCATTCAGCCCCGCGACGCCGGGCTGCCACTCCTCCGGGGGGCAGTAGGTATAGAGCGAGGCGTACATGCTGACGACGGCGTTGGGGTTCTGGCACGCGGCGCCATAGCTGCTGCCATAGCCGACACCGGGCCATGCGTATTTTCTGTACACGAAGAGCAGGGTCACACCGCACTCCTGGTTCTCCTTGACAAAGCCGAACGGTGTGCCGGCTTGCACGGCGCCTGAAAATAGCAGGAATGCGACGGCAAGCCGCGTCAATGGTGACATCATGACGATGTGCGTGAAGGGGAGTGCTTGGTGGAGGGTAAAAGACAAAAGGACGAAAGAAAACAACTAAGAATAAAAAAAGCAGAATAACAAAACAAAGTATCAACTGCAACTGTGCCAAGGGCCGTCTGTCAAGCAAGCAATATGACTATGGCGTCGAGGACAGCGAGCTGAGAGGGACAACGACGGAAAATGGGAAATGATCGACCGTCCGATGGACGACGTTATGATATATAGTTGTATACTTGGAGTGTGGAGAGTGAAGAAAGTCCTCAGGCCAGACGAACCAAACACAGGCAGAGAGGGAAAGGGGAAACAACAAATCAACACGCCAAAAAACAAACTCAGAAGCGCCGTAGACGGTGTATAGATATGTGGTATCTTCGGCGGCCCTTTGGGTGGTGAAGGAAAGAACATATGCTAAGAAGAAAAAAAAGAAGAAAGAAAGAAAAAAAAAAAAAAAAGAAAAGCGAATACACAAAAGTGACAAGAGACAGAGAGTAGAAACTTACAACTCCGTCCTCATAAGTCTGTGATCGGCATCCCGTCCGCAGCCACCGTCCACACTTCGTCCTTTTCTCTAGTCTGAGCGGTGCAAGTGGTGCAAGTACACATGTCCGCACTGGTTCCATGGACTAAGTCACTATTAGAGGCAGAAAGAGGACGAGAAGAGGCCAGAGTCTAGGGCGAGTATTGTGTGGCAATGCGGCATCTGCGTTGGATCCTCTTTTGTTCTCATGTAGACTGAAGTCTACCTCTGCGTATTGCGTGGCTCCGGACGTCTATTTCTCTCATTCGTCTTGCGGTGTTTGTCTTTATTTTTTTTTCTTTTTTTTTTTTTTTTTTTTTTTGCATTTCCGGCGTGCTCTATCTGTTCTTTTCCATCTCTTGCATCTCTTTGCATCTCTTTTTACACGCCAGTTCTGGGCATCGCACTCTTGTTACACAATACCATGCTTTCTTCAGCTTCTCTTCACGCCCAATCTCCCATGCACCTTTCTTAGTCACCGTTTCCCACTGTTAACATCAACTCCGCGCAAATACCCGTTGAATCAATAATTAATCAACCAAAGGGATGAATCATGCAGGCCACTCTCTCAACAGTCCATCTGTCTGCCCATCCATCACTGCGAGGCGGATTGACGGTTCTTCTACCACCTAGACCAACTGAGATACGCCACATCGAGAATAGACAGCACGAGTTGTGTATCTGCCTCTCCCATTTCCTACAACCCCAGTCGTGGCCTTTTGGCGTGCACAACATTTTTCCAACACAGAAATTGTAGATCCATGATTACTTACTGCAAGGCCCTACGGCCAGTACGCTTAACCCCCCAAGATTGTCTCTCCCTAGATGAAAAGGGCTTGTTAGATAAAACATTAAAAACGACGCCATATTTCCCAACATGCTACTCACTTGTGATTGCTGTCCGCCGGAGCTATCGGGAGGGAAGCCGAGGAGATATCAAACCAAAATGGGTCGGGCAAGTGGTGCGAGGGATGGAAAGTATTTCCACACGAGGGGTTTTATGAGGTTCGAGGCGCAAGGGAGAAATAAACCAAACAAAAACACCTGGACGGCTGAAACGTAACGGACCCTGGCCCAAGCAACCATGCAGTCTAATCAGATGGACAAAAGACGAAAGTGAAAATTCTTCGAACTCACCCAAGTCAGGGCACGGTGCACGGTTCGTCGAACGGGCACTAGCACAATCTGATAAAAGCCGTAGACGTATGTAGTCCTTCCACCAAAAAGGCTAGAGAAGATCCAAAAAATCAGAGTCCCGGCCGAGGCTAAGATACGAATAGTCCATTTGTGCATCAGTGCCACAGACAAAGCTGTCTCGTGTCAGATCCGGCTCCCAGCTTTCTCAGTCTCCATGTTCAGTTTCAGTTACATTACTCCTTGTGCTCGTGCGTCGTGTATTCAGTCCTTCAGATAATTTCTTTGCTGCTTTCATTTTTTTTTGGACCTCTTTTTCACTCGGATGTTTATATTCGCTCCTCTTACCACAATCAGATTAGATTAGATGGAGTCCAGCTCCTTGGCGTCTTTTCCACAAGCTTCTGACCCGCCAGTGCCCTTGCAGCACTACATAGTCTCAACACCCCCACTCGCGTGACCAAGGACAGATGCAGCTAAAAAGAACCAGGAAATGGAGACGGGACATTATGGGCTCGAAATGAGGACCAAGCATGCCGACGTCGGGGACCATTTTCAGTCCACAAGACGCATCCAGACTCTTGACCGCCCAAGTTCTTGTACCCACCAATAGCTGATATGCAAAGACAAAGTACAAAAGGGTATAAAAGCTTGTCAACCACAAAGGACGCAAGGCAGAACCCTAGACTATGATACGATATGATGGGCGTTTTTACTATTGGAAAGCTGGCACCCCAGGATAAACGGAGAAAATGGGCATGGATGGGCATGGTGGCATTCACCGTTCGATTGCAAGACCGCTTTTCTACGCCATGGGACGTGACAAGTGATAGTTTGAAATAAAACCCCTAACACAGCTGAGGCCACAAATATGGGACCTCGTCCCCATTTCGGACAATTGACTTGTTCGCCCGCAACAGAACCTTGGTAAATACAGCGTCCGCCGGCGTGGGATTCTCCATCTGTCGGAATTCATCGGTTGGACAACTTCTCCTGGTCACCGTAGCTTCTCGTTTGTTCTGTGGGGAGAGAACACAACCTGGCGCGTTTTCCGGCAAATATTATGCCATGCCCTGCACTAAGTCACTAGTTGGAAGAATGGACCGATCTGATAAAAACGACGTACGGCTAATGCCTGCCGAAAGCAAGGGCCGGAAGTCGAGGGGTTGCTAGAATATATCATCGTATCTCGTCGCTCAGGCAATTCTCCCAAGTAAACCCGACCAACAGCTAAGAAATCACTTAGAGGAGGGCAAGAGGCTAGCTTCCTAGAAACTGTCCATTACTGTTGTACTTTAATAAAAGAGAACAAATGGAAAAAGACAAAAGACAAAGCCAAATAGCTAGCTCTAGCACAGAGACGACGTGCTACATGGACCAAGGCCTTAGACTTCTTAGTATGTAAATCTGCAAATCTGCCGTCTCAAAGGCTCACAGGATGCGAGCTGAATATCACGAAAGGACGCAGCAACAATAAACATATTATGACAAAGTGAAACGGCCACAAGACTGGGCAGACAACCGGCATCGGCGACTGGTTCACACGGCCACACGTGCTATAACGTAGCTGATGGACTTGTGTTTCGACTAAACTTAGCAGGGAAAAGTAATCGAGAGTTGCAAAGAGGTCTGGAAAGAATGCTGTTTTAGTTAGGTTTATGCGTTTACACAGCCAGTATCCTTCTTTCTTGCGTCATTTTTAGAAACATTTGCATGTGTTGATTTTAAAGTAATATATAGAGAAGTAGTGAACATGAAAGAGTTTTCATCACAAAAAGGGGGGGAAAAACTGATGCAAAACCATCTGATAACTCGACCATCGCTAGCACTAGCCCGTTAGATAAAACTTACCGTCTACATTGACATGGACATCACCGTGGGATCCCATAGGGTTACAGTCCTTGCTAGTTTTACTATTTTATTTTCTTCCGCGTACTAAAGAAAGTAAAATGCAACAGCGGAATTCAAGCTTTTGCTGGTTTTGAGTGGATTTGTTCGTTTGCTCCTTATTTTAGGGTTAAAAATTATGTGCCCTTCTATCCTGGCCACTGTGTCCATTGTCATGAATTATTTCGTACCTCTATTGTGCTTTTCTGCCATGCCTCACTTGCCATATCGATTTACAAAGAACGTCACGCGGAAGGTCGACTACGAGACCATAATAAACCATCAAGAGCCGTGGATACAACAAAAGTCGTCATACATATCGCTTCTGAGTTGTGTGTAGAATTCTAATCGGATGCCGTCGATGCTGTGTACAGAGGAGCAATGCGTAGTAAGAGGAAAAGGGTCAAAATACATAGACATGCAAAGTACAAAAGAAAAAAGGGGCTAGAGACGGACGGGGGAGATACCTCGTCAAACCATGAACCAAACAACCCAAAAGGTCAAAGCAATCGTTAACCAACTCCAGCTCGTTTCAAAACGCCTTACACCGTCTCTCCAACCCCCCCAAGAAAAAGAAACCTTTCAATCCTACACGGCCTCTTCGTCGAGAGGCTCGACACGCACGAGAATCTCCTCAAGAAGACCTTCAAGAAATGTGCCCACGTCCTTGCCCATACCGACAGGCTCAGCCTTGTCAAAGTGGTCAATCTCCTTGCAGACATGGGCAAGCTTGTACACCAGCCGGCGGATCTTGTCGTGAGCTACTTCAGCCTGGGCCACCTGGGCTCGCTGCTGCTGTTGTAGCTCAACACCAGCCGCAGTCGTCGCGGTTGTCGTGGCGGTACGGGCCAGCTTCTGCACGCGGATCTGCCTCCGCTTGAGGGCTTCCTCGAGGGCAGGGAAAATGACGTCGTTAAGCGCATCAAGGTCACCATTGGGGTTGGCCGGGGCCGGCGAGGGAAACGAGACGGGCGTGCCTGTCGGCTCAGGTAGGGCAAGTAGCTGGTTCTGAGATGGCACCGCATTGGACCGAAGCTGGTGTTGCTGCTGCTGCTGCTGCTGCTGTTGTTGTTGTTGTTGAGGCCATGCGGGTAGGTTGTTTGAGATCTGTGCATTCTGTTGCGGCGGGAACATCGCCTGGCCCTGCTGCGGCACGGGTAGCCCTGGCGGTGGTTGTAGGACGGTTTTTGGCTGCAATGGCTGTTGTACCAGTGGCCGTACCTCGGTACTTGCCTGCGCCGCTGCACCGCCGCGGAAAGGAGGGATCTCAGGCAGCTGCATGGGACCAACACGAGACTGAGGACGGGACGACGAAGACCCGGCCAGCGATGGAATTGCTGGTGCCAGAGAACCTGGCTCCATGTGTTGTTGTGAGCTCTTGGAGACTAGGGAATGCCGCTCGTTCTGCCGATTCGGTGGCTGTTGGAATGGGTCAAACGATGCCGAGGGCTGCCGTGACGGTGAGTTGATGGCGGAGGCGAGATTCATGCCGCCCATATCGCGCTGCAGCTGGTCCGACAGTACGCGGTCGTAGTCGGGCGATGGCTGCACGGGAGACGCGTTCTCTGCCGTGGGGCGCAGGTCTCCGTTGCTGTTGCTGCTGGCAGCCGCTCGTGGTGTTTCGGGTAGATGTGGCTGAACATACTGTTGCTGTTGTAGTTGCTGCTGTGCTAATTGTTGCTGTTGCTGTTGCTGTTGTAGCTGATGTTGTTGTTGTGCTTGGAGCTGCAAAGACTGCAGAGACGGCTGGGAGAGGGGACCAGGGCCGCCGGTTGGCGGCGGTATGTTGATCATGCTCGAGACCGGTTTCCGTTGAGGACTGACTTGCCGCGCCGTTCCAGATGTTGCCGAGGCAGATGCTGCTGTTGCGGCTTTGAGGGTGTCGCGTTCGCGGTCAAAGGTGGCCTTGGTCGGACTGCGGCTGGTTTCCCGCCGCGTTTCGCCGTAGTCGTCGGAGGATTCACTGGACCGCGACGAACGGGCGTTCGTGGCTGCCTCATCCATGGCATTGAGGCCGGGACGGAAGCCCGGATGCGGCTGAGCATACCCAGGCGGTCCGCCGCCGCCACCCACCAAGCGAACGGTGCCAAAGTCCCACATGTCCTCGTTGACAGGCTCACGGTCAGCAGCAACACCGCCATGCCCCTGTCCTTGCTGCGTATGCGTGTGGCCGCCATCGTCGTCGTCGTAGTCGTCTTCATCCCCACTGCCCTTATGTGTGGCACTCCATCGGCTGTGGCGCTCGATGAGCTCCGTTAGGTAGCTTGTCTTCTTGGCGCGACGGATGAAGGGGTGGCGGAGCAGGTCGCGGGCGGTCGGCCGTTCTTTGGGGTCGCGGCGCAGGCAGACCTCGATAAAGTCCTTGAATGCCTTGGTGAAGTTGCCTTCAAGGCGTGGCGGTGGGTTTTTGGGGATGAGAAAGAGCACCTTCATGGGGTGGATGTCGGCGTAGGGCGGCTCGCCGTTGGCCAGCTCAAGGGCGGTGATGCCAAGGGACCAAATGTCGGCCTTGTGGTCGTAGCCGGACTGCTTGATGACCTCGGGGGCCATCCAAAACGGCGTACCGACAAAGGTGTTCTTCTTGGTCATGGTGGCGGACAGCTGGCCGGAAACACCAAAGTCGGCCAGTTTGACCTGGCCGTTGGAGCCGAGCAGGACGTTTGCGGCCTTGATATCGCGGTGGAGCTTCTTGTCGGCATGGAGGTAGTCCAGGCCGAGCAGCAGCTCGCGCACAATGATGGCAATGTAGTCTTCGCCAATGAGACCGGGCTTCATGAGATCGGCACAGCTGCCACCGGAGCAGAACTCCATGACGATCCACAGCTCGGCGCCTTTGGCATAGGAGCCGTAGTATTTGGTGACATAGGGGGATTGGAGCTCGGACAGAATGGCAATCTCTTGGATAATGTCCTCGACCTCGTCCTCGGCGCTTTCAATATCGATAATCTTGATTGCGACGGCCTGGCCAGTCCGCTTGTCGACGCTGGAACAGTTAGATGCTTGACCAGAAACAGAGCACCCCCAGGACGCAAGGACCCATCAACTCACCCTTTGTAGACCTTGCCGAAACTGCCTCCTCCAATGCAGTACTCTTTTGAGTATAGCTGCTCCGGGTCGGCAGAACCGGTCCCCTGGTTGTAGTCGTCGTCTCTGCTCGCCATGGTTGGCAACGTGCTCCGAGGCGTGTCACCGTTGTTTCCTTTCTCGTCTATTGAGAGCAGGGCATGGAGGGATGTAGTGTATTAAAGGAGAGGAAGCGGAGAGGCTGTCGTCGTGGCCGTCTTGCTCTGCTATCTCGCCGGCAATCTGAATCGTCCGGGGCGCAGGATGGGAGTGCACGGGCACAACAGACTCTGTCGCCCACAGGAGTTGTCAATTGCCGTCACCCCGTATGTCGTAGACCCGAGGTAGCGGCCGTGCTCACGGTTGTCTTCGAGAAGAGAGAGAGAGAGTTGTGCAAGACGCTGATCCAGAAACGAAGCAGACCTCCAGGGCCTGCCGTGTCGCGCCGTTGCAGCGTTGTCGAGCGTCGAGCCAGTTGCGACTGTCGACAGGTATGAAGGCAAAGAATGTGAATGGACGCCACGGTTGTCTTCGTCGGCAGTCGTTGTCCGAGGTGTTGGCTGGTCGTGTGGTCGTCGCGGCGTGTTGCCAAAAAAAGAAAAGAAACAAGTCGTTCGAATGTAATCGCTATAGGATGAGCTGATTGCGAGGGGATACAAAAATGAACGGAACGACAGAGAATGAAGTCGCTTTGTTGACAGCCAACGGACGGGACTGGACGAGACTCGACTGGACAGACAGGAAACCGGTCTGTCAATCAATATCTCGTGGGCAGCGTGCCAGTTGCGTCGCCAGAAAAAGACGGAGACGCGAGTGAGAAGAGGGCTGAGGTGCAGGAGAGCGGGTCGCCAGCAAAAACTAGGGACAACACAGTGAAGACAGTGAACATAGTGGGGAAGGAAAGGAAACGGCGGGGTAACGGCGGTGACGGTGCGTGGGCGTAAGCAGGCGTACTACTATTGTTGTGGGTTGCAACTGCCACAGCTGGGAAAAGACAACTGAATGTCAGACTGCAGCATACATGAACACACAGTGCAACACGGCAGGAGATCGCCGGTGACGTGCAGGAAGGAGGGAAGGAGGGAAGGAGGAAGATGCACCGATTGGCGGTTTCCTATTCCATCATTCTGTCGAGTGCGTTTCTACGGTGTGCGGAACGAGTGACCCAGTTGGCTGTTGTTTACTTTTTTGGTGACAGGATTTTGTGTTTTGGTGTGGCTTGCTAAATGCGTTTGTTGAGAGATTGATGCTGCGGTTCTCACACCCAGTCATTTTTTCTTTCTTGTCTCCCCTCTCCTCTTATTCTGCACGCACAACCGGCCCCAGTGGCCCTTGAAACACAGGCCGCAATTTGACTAACGGAAAGGAAAGAAACAAGATCGGCCCAGCCGAGCCAACCAAAGCTCGAATCCAGAACTAAAACGCAGTTCAGCTCAGGTCCCAACGCGCCAACAGAGACGGCAAGACGCGCCATGCCTTGGGGACAATGCCAAGGTACAAGCTCGTTGCCAAAGAGCAGTGACTACGGTTCGTGATTGGCTGGGAAGAGCCGTGGTCGTTGGTGGCTAAACGACAACAGAAATTATCACAAAAATCTACGATATGAGGTGTCATACGACAGACCTTATTCAACACGGAGTACACTTGGCATTTTGTTCAGAACCAACGGGATAAGATGACTAATACAAGTAGAAACACGACAGGATATACCAACAACACAAAACACAAAATACGTCGACTATGCATGACAGACGCAGAAGCAGATCCAAAATAGCCCATCTCACCTCGGCCTTTGTCTTCTTCCACGCCCCTCACGTGTCCAACTGGCCGCCGCGCTGGACACGCAATGTACCCAACCGTGGTGGACTCCGTGGACTGCGCTGGCCGGGTGGCGGTCCGAGGTCCATACTCGCAGCCGGTCGTAGCCTCCGGTTTCCAGCGGCGCGCAGTCCGGGGCTGCTGCTGCCAACAGTGGAGTGCTCGTTGAAGCCGTCGAGGCCGTCCAGACCGTCACTCTCCGTGTCGTTCTCGTTATAGCTGTGGCGGTGGCCATGGACGGCGCTCGCCCCGGGGCCAACACCAGAGCCAGCGTCGGCTGTGCCACTGCGTGACGACGAACCCAGATGGCTCTGGCTATAGCTACGGCTTCGCAAGGGCGACAACGCCGTGCCCATGGACGCGCCGCCGCCACCACCTACACCTACACCATCCTCGCCAGAACCGGCTACCAATATCCCTGGAATACGACCGCTGCTTATGCCGACCAACTCCTTGTCTCCGCCATCGCCACCGCCACTGCTGCCGCCGCCGCGCAGCCGCGCCAGCCCTCCGTGGACCCGTCCGCCGACCCGGCGCATCCAGCGCGACCGTGCGTACCGCCGGCCGACCTCGCCACGCAGCAAGCTCCAGCTGGTGGAAAAGTAGATGACGGCGTTCCAGACGCCCTGCAGCGGCAAGACGGCGGCACTGGCAATGTTGAGGCCGTAGCTGATCCGGGCCGGATACACGAGTGTGTACACCCGGTTGATGGAGCTGGGCGTCCAGGTGACGAGAACAGAAATGGCAAAGACAAACGAGGTGCGCAAGTAAGCGAGCTTGACGGGGTCCATGTGGCGCAGTTTTCCAGTGAACCGGTGCCAGGCGTGGCGACCACGCTGGGCCACGGAGATGTGCTGCGACGTGCGAGCGCGGCTGCCCCGGTTTTGAAGGTGGCCGCGGTGCACGTGGTGCGAGTGCGCGAGGTGGCCAAAGGGGCGGTGGCCGTGGGACGAAACGAACTGCGGCTGCAGACGAAACGCCGAGCTCGCGTGGGCGTTTCGCGACGACTGCCCCATGGGTTGGAAGCCGTGGGGCGGCGCCGGCGAGGTGATGACCGTGGTGGACGTGGCCTGGTACGCAGCAGCACTGGGCCCGCTGTGGATGCCACCGTAGTAGGCAGCCGGTGGCGGCGAGACTGCATGGCTGCCGCCTATGTTGCGTTCTTCGTCTATGCGGTGGTGCATCTGGTCGTGGAGATTGACAAAGGCGCTGTTTGTGCTGTTGTCAATTGTCTGTGGGAACGGTTCGTCGCTCCAAAGGCACTGCATGGGCGATGCGAGGGGTGTCATCGGCGGGGTGCGCTCGCTCGACAGAGCCGTCTCGCAGACGTCGGACGTGATCTGCACTTCGGTCATCACCGTCGCGTACATCTCGGGTTGTTTTGTGAGGTTCTGCAAAGCAAGCCAGAGTGTCAGTGATTTTTGTCTTCTCCCTGTACACAAAGACATGAGAATGGTCCCTTTCTCCCTTCCCCTCCCGCCCCCCCGGATCGTACCTTGTCTGCCGAGTCTCTTACCTCGGAGCTCGACAGGTCTTTGGCCTGGTTGCTGAGTGTCAAGTTGCGCAGCTGGTTGCGCTGGTGGAAGACGTGGTAGCCGACGGCGACGTATATGACGGCCGACAGGAAGATGCACACCCAGATGGGGATGTAGTACGAGTAGATGCGCAGCGCGTTCCAGCTGTCGCCGATCCAGCACCACAGCGTGGCATCGCCGTACACGGGACCCTTGTCCGCGTTCTGCACGTACAAACACACAATCGCCGGGATCATGGGCAGCCCAAAGCACCCGAGGCAGTACACCCAGAGATGGCGACGGAACGTGGTCGGGTTCGCCGAGTGGAAGAACACCAGGTACACGTTAAAGGCCATGGCAAACGACCACATGGGGTCGGACTGCATAAACATTTCCAGCAAAAACGCCTGCGCGCGGCACAGCGTGCTGTTGCCGCCCTGGGCGATGCCCGACAGGCCGATGAGGCTGGCCGTGCTGGCGCCGATGTTGGCAATGGAAGCGAACAGGATAAACGTGTTGGGCACCGTCCGCAGCCGCTTGAAGAGGGCAAAGGTGACGACGATGAGCAGGACGCCAATCATGGAGAGTGACGCGCCGGCGCGCTCAATGCCGACGACAACGCTGGCCTGTTGTCCCGAAAGCTGCATCGTGGCCAGATCATCATTCATGTCGAATCTGTCATGTGGTTGTGGTTAGGCGAATTACAAAAGGTTGGGATGAGAGGGAGTGGGAATGAAAAGGCAAAAAAGAGAGAAAGAAACGATGTTAACAACGGCAAGGTGAACAGATGATGGTGATAAGTGAAAGGATGCTGTTGGAATGAAAGAAATTCGTAAAAAACAGACCAAATGGAACATTCAGCGAACGAGACAGTGACCAAGGAGTCCAAAGGAGACAAGGGACGCAGAGGCGGCAGAGGATGAGTGGAGGAAATGGAAATGCGTTGGCTGGCTAAGAACTATGGAATGTCCTTTGGTCATCAGCTACGTCTCCTTCGTTTTCAATGTGACGGAGGGTGGGAGATGGGGAAAGGGCCTTGCTGGGTTGGGAGTACCAGGCTCGTCAGACCAGAGAGGAAGTGAGGGACGGGGCAAGGAGTTGATGCGAGAGGAGGAGAGCGCGCAGAAAAGGACAAGATTGAAAGTCAGGAGTACAAAATGACAAGAGGACAAGGTCAGGAGGACAAGAAGTCAAGACGCCACACGAACCATGTTGAGGGCGCACAAGATCGGACAAATATGGAACAACACTGTGCTTTGACAGAGTGATTTGACAGAGGGGACACGATACATGGTACGAGGTGGGTGACGAACAGCGGAAAATCAAAGACTAGGACGTATTCTATCTTTGTGTGTTGACATGTCTTTGGTGTGTTGGCGTGCATATGAGAAGACATACAATTATGTAGTATGTATGCATGTGTTGCTTATCCTTATGTATTCTGGTTTGTCTCTGTAACCTCTCGTACAGACAGACACTGCAAATGGAGTCGATGCGTGCAAAGGGACGAGGCTTTATAGTATAGCAGCCTTGCAAGTGGCGGAGATATCAAGTGAAGCAACAAAAGAGACGAAGTAGAAAAAAATGACAAAAATAGGTACAAGAGGCGAAGAGATGGTGTCGACAGCTGCAAGACTGGACGGTGAGACTGTTGGGTCCTTTTCTTTTGTCTTTCTCCTTCCTTCTCTATTCAAAATGACCTCAAAAGATACGGAAAATGAACGGCAGTTTCCCCGGGAGCCCAGCACAAGGCCGAAAGCAGGGCTTGAATCACTTCTTTGTGGATGCAGCGATATTCCAAAATGGCTCGACTGACACGAGATTTTTGGTAGTATTGATGACGGACAGCAAGGGGGCATACAACAAACGGGAAAACGATAAGAAAAGACGGTGGACGGACAGCCGCAGTAGTAGCAGACGCTGTCCCGTTCCCACATCATATTCCACCAATTCTGGGAGAAGGCATTCAACAAAACGAGACGCGAGGACGAAGCCCGTATACTGACTTGGAAACAATAGAGCGAAAAGTGACGAGGATAAGAGAAGGTCAATGAATGCGATCAGCTGAACTGCAGGTGAAGATACGAGTTGGCGGAGGGGAGATGAAGGAAAGGACAGAGGAGGAGGGAGGGCAACACGAAGAAATGCAGTGTAACCCTTTTTCTTTTTCTTTTTTTTTACGTCTCTACACTCCGTTCCCTTCGTTTCCTAGGCCGTTTATTGCCAAGACGCTGTGTAAATCGAGAAACCAACAAATGTCGTAAAGAGAAGGTAAGCCGACATGGACAGAGTAGAGACCAGCGATGAGAAGTAGGTTGCAGGTTGCGAAAATAATTCAGTAACAATAATACAATGTAACTATGATACAATAACACAAAGACACAAAATGACCACGCAAAATACATGGCTTTATTTCGCGTCGATTGAGGAATATTTTTACTTGTCAAACTCTGTTGTCAAAATAAGATAAAAGACAGGCTGATATTATCTTCTCTCGTTAGCGATCAGGATCTCAATGACAAACGTCAGATACAAACGCAACGGCCGTTGCCCTGTTCAGCGACAAAAGGAAAGTAGCAGGCGAGACAAGGCAAACAAGACAGTCGAAACCAGCTCAAACGGAAAAGGTTTTTTTTATTAAAAACATGCACCGTACAATACAACCTCAAAAACCTGGTGAGAAACAGCTCGGCTGGCAAACTGGCAAACTGGCGGTCAGAAGACACAGATGGACGGAAAGACAGCAGCCCACCATCCCCAAGACCCTTCGCCTATTTTCTTGTGTAACGACCTTGTCTCAATCGTCGTTTGCCTCTCTTGGCTCGAAGTCAGCGGCGGGCTTAGTCTTTTGTTTAAATGGTAAAATGAAATATAAAGCAGAAATGACAACACACCAACACCATCCCCAAACACGACATGTCGTAGCACGACATGGCCATTGCTCTATCCGTCAACGATTCGCCCTTGGCCCCTGTCATCTACACATCAATGATCCATCGCACCGCGGGATGGATCCGTCGGGATACATCTTGACGCAAGGTTAGCCGGCACGAAAATATTCCAACAGATTTCTTTCTGCTCGGTGTCTCCTTCTGCGGCATCCACCTTTTTCGTTTACCCCATTTCCCCCATCCTCGTGTCATTTCTCTTCACTGACAGCCATCCTGTCATCCACTGTGTCGGTTGTCTTGCACTAATGTTTGTCTTGTGTCTTGTGCCAGGCTGTACCTGTGCCTGTCTCGTGTGTCCGTCTCTCGCTGTGTTTCCTCTCTTCGCGTCGCTCGTCATCCGTCTGTCTCTGGTATACATTTTCGGCAACGGCAGCCACACCTGGCGTTTGACAAGTGGCTGTCATGTCTATCTGGTCCTGTCTATTTGGTCTTGTCGTTTGAAACTGTCAGAAACAGATCTCGGATTGATCAGTGCTTGCTGGCCATTGTATCAGTCTTGTCACCACAAGACTTATGGCGAGAATACACGACGTACGAGGATCAACGGTATGAATTAATGACACTCTTGCGTTCCCCGCCAATATCCCTCGCTTTCCGTTCAAATAAAGGCATCGTTGAAAATGGCAAGCGTCCCCCGTGGCAATATACGGCTGCTTGCGTCTTGTCTGCCTGTTGGATTTCTCGAAAGAAAACGTGACCGTTTGACATAATTTCAGCTTGACGGAAGTGTGCATAATATTGACTGAATGGCTGAGGAAAGGACAAAAACGTCAACGAATCACCTCTCCTTCGATACGCCATTTGTTCATGACCCAGCCAGGATTCAACTCTTCATGTTCGCGTCCAGCATCGTAACATTTTTGTCCTATTGGTCCCTTGCCATGTTCATCTTTCAGACACCTTTCCGACTTTCTATTTTGCTATTCCTATGGTGTTTCTTTTACCTTTTTTCAGCTACTGGGGCGCTTCGCACGACAATGACACGTCCGTCCAGGGTCAGGGAAATGGCCGTCAATGCACCGGGTATTTCGTCTACTCTTCATTGCATGACTCCCTCCGTCCTACCCCTTTGTTACTTCGTATTGACGTCTTGCATGCCCTACCCGATGCTCTTTTTTACCTGTAGTCGCAAGATACTGCACGCCCCGATGGTAAGATTACGTCGTATGTCGTGTTTGTATGATGGCCATCTTCATCCCGTCAGTCGCACGACAGCGGCAGCGGAGATGGCATAGCGGAAAGAAATGTTAATAATAAAATAGAAAAATAAAGTCGAGAAGAAGATTTCCGAGGAAGGACACGCCGTGTGGAGTTTTGTCTCGAGCACGAGTGTTGGGTGAAAACAAGTACAGATACAATTTTGTCGCGCAGGGGCGAGGAAGACGACCACGACCAGGTGGATGATGGACGGCTCCGAACGACATACAACATGCGTGTGGCCATCGTCCCATTTTCGCCGTCACTGCCGTTAGTCGATAGAGCGGTGGATTGCACAGAAAACCAGATGACAATTTGAAAAGAACAAAGTGATTGGGTAGATTTCAAGCATCAAAAAAGAAAGACCAAAAAACACCAGAAAATGGTCGAGATGGCCAGGACAGACTTTTCTCCTATCCGTCAGTGCGACGTACTCCTCGTGAGCAAACGTGAATGTGAGAAAGCAACAGTGAGCCGCCCAACTCCCACCATCGGCTATTGATTGGTTTCCCAGTCCCCGTTTCACCATGCTGTCAAAACAAACGGCTATCAACAAACCAATCAAAAAAGCAAGAGTAACAAATGGGTCGTACAAAAAAAAAAAAACTATATCATCGTAGGCTCAACTGGCCCCAGGATCCAACGTGGTATTCCCTTTGCTCATCCGTCTTTCTCTCTCCATCCATCCACCAATGCCCGTCATGTGGGTTTCTATGTGGTGTAGATGAAGTCTGGCCGCCTATCGCCCAGCATGTCAATTTCAGACGCAGTGAGGCCGGTGACCCAGCCGTCGCGGTCGCCACGCTTGCGGCGTGTGTTCTCACGGCGCAGCATCAGAGTCATGAGCACCGAGCCGCCAAACAAGAACAGTGCCATGTAGGACAAGACGACGCCGTGGCCGACAAAGTAGCGCGGGGCGGCAAAGTAAATGTTGGACGACACGATGCCGTTCAAGTTGCCCCAGCCAATGACGAAGCCGAGCACGACGCCGCGCTTGTAGACGCCTTCGGAATTGTTGGCCACCCAGGTAATGGTGTTGGCGATGCACGGATAGATGCCCAAGGCCGCCAAAAAGGTGCCGGCATACTGTACGCCAGGGCGCGACGAGCCGATGAGCATGCTGAAACCGACGATGCCAAGCAAGGACACGAGAATGTTGCAGAGGCCACGCTGCCGCGTGCGGTCGGCGACGTAGCCAATGACAATGGTCAGGATGGCGGCCGCGGCGTACGGCGGCACGGACACGAGCTGGCTGTGGACGACCGAGTCGCCCCAGCCCATGGCGACAATGATGGATGGCAGGAACAGCGAGAAGGCATACAGTGGCATGTCGCAGCCCATGTAAATGACCATGCCAAGCCACATCTTCCAGTCCTTGAGGGCGGCCCACAGGTACGTCGAGCGGAACTCCTCGTGGCCCGCAGACGCCTGCTGGTCGAGCTTGAGGCGGCGGATGACGCGGACGCGGTCGTCGGACGACAGAAAGCGGGCCTCGTCGGGGAAGTCGTGCACCATGAAAAAGGACAGGAGGCCCAAAAAGACGGTGAGGGCGCCCTCGACAATGAAAATCCATGCCCAGCCAGGGTAGCCGCGCTTTCCGTCCAAAAGGCCAATGGCCGCGGCGAGCAGACCACCAAAGGAGCCGGAAATGGCGGCACCCGAGAAGAAGATGGCAGCACGGATGCCAAACTCGGAGCGCTTGTACCAGCAGGACAGATAGTAGTTGATGCCGGGGAAGAGGCCGGCCTCGCACAAGCCCAAAAACCAGCGGGCTGTCAACAGGCCGCCGTAGTTTTTGACGAAGCCCATGCTCAGCATACTGAGTCCCCAGGTGACCATGATGATGGGGATGAAGATGGAGGGCCGTAGGCGCTTCAGGAGGATGTTGGTGAGGGGCTCAAAGAGCGAGTAGGAGATGAAGAAGATGGTCAGGGTCATGTTGAACTGCGGCGTCGACAAGCCCAGGTCGGTTGCCAGGTGGGCGATTTTGGCATTGCCGATGTTGGTGCGGTCCAAAAAGGCCATCAGGTACAAAAGACAGAGCTGGACGGACAGAGACGCGGTTAGTAGGGGGGTTTGAACCATTCTTGGAGACTTTGGAGATTTTTGGAGATATGCAAACGATGATTTTTTTGGCTTTTTTTATGGTGTCTCAGAGTTCACTCACCCATGGAATCAGAATTAAATCCAGGCGCCAAATCAATTTACGATCCTAGGATGGTCAGTATTCAGTATAGCACAATATAGCACATTATTGATGGCTCCAATTGGAGCGTCGTTGTTGGGAAAAGAAACACCCACGATGGCTTTCCGCTCAGCTTCGCTCAGGTGTGCGTCTGGGTCGGGAGGGATGTCGGACACAGTCGCCGTGTCAGCAGTCGCGGTGTCGGCCCCGGGGCTGCCGTGAGCTTTTTCGTCGTCACTCATTGTGATATTCTGGGTTGGTACAGCAAGGAAGAGAGTATGACGGGTTTGTTGCGTTCAAATGCGTTCGAAAGAGAAAAGGGGCAAGAGGAACGTAATAAAAATGGGAGACCGGGATATTTAGGGAGAGAGATGGAGAGCGAGAGAGAAGACAAAGCGGAAGGAAGGAGGCAAAGAGGTGATGGTGAAGTGAGGGGGATGACATTCGCTGTTGCCCTATTTTGTTGTTTTCCACGTCACTATTTGTGGGAAGCTCCTTCCCTCCAGGGTTTTTGTATCCTTCGAGGCAGGAGTTCTCGAGTCTTGGCTTGGCGGGCCTCCTTCTTCCACTTTTGATCCTTTCGTTCCTTCCAACCTGGAGAAGGAGCTGGGAGCTTCAACGTCGAGGGAATCAGAAAGTGGCAACGAACCTAGTCGACACACAAGAGCGTCCCAAAAACTGGGGCCAACAAACAGTACACGCACGCAGCAGGTGTAAGTCGGAGGAGGCGACCAAAGGGGAAAGTCGAGGTGGGGCTAGTGCGTGGTGGGAAGTGGCTAAGGAGAGGTGGAGGGAAGGAAGCAAGCGATGAAAAGGAAAAGGAAAAATAGCGACGCGAAATAAACCACGGCAGCCACCAACAAGCAGACGAGAAAGAAACGAAGCGACAGGGACAGAAGAGCGAGGGCAGAAGGGCAGCGGGCGTAAAGAGACAGACGCTGTGACTCCGAAGGGCGCCGCTGTGGAGGAAGACCGAGTGCGGAGATCAAAATGTGGTGAATGACACAAAATGCGTGGGTAGAAAAAGGCAATGATGGACGTGATGAAAACCCGGAATGGAGGAACAGAGGAGGATCGAATCTAGGCCTCCCAAAAGGGGATCGGGTGGGCGGCGACGTAATTTATCAGCAGGCGGCCAGTCCAGGAAATACCGGCGATTTTGACGGGATTGGGGAGCAGATAAACAGAAGAACAGAGAGGCCTGGCGCGTGAAGGCACTGTTATTTACTGTGAGAGAGTGTGTTGGCAGTGCCGCTCCGGGTCAATGACCCACATGGGATGATCGGCAGTCGACTGTTGCGGGGGGATCGAGGTCAATGTTGAAGCGAAAAGGGGGGCGACAAGGAGGTGACAGTGCGGGTGAAGAGCGGGCCTAGCCAAGGGAATAAGCCGCGTCCGAGCTGGCGTCAAGTTCGTCAGTGTAGTCTCGAGCGGTGGTCTCGACGGTTGAAGTTGGGCGAGGCGGGCGTGGCGGGATGGGAAAATCGGTGAGTGAATGGAATGGATGGAACAGGGTATGAAATCCGCGCTGACTCTCTTCGATGGCTTTGTTGTTTTCGTATCGATCCCACGTGAATGTACTCTGAAAATGCGTCTGATTTCGTGTGGTTGACCCCTGCACCAACTGGCCAACTTTAGGTTTCCGTTCTCACGAGGTGTTTAGTTATTTTCTGTTGTCCGTTGTTTTCGTGGTGCCTTCTTTTCGATTTCCGCGCCAGAAGCTTTGGAGAAAAGGCCACTTTTTCGATACCACCCCACCCAACCCAACCTGTATTTGTGCGTGTGTGTTTTTAGTATTTATTTATTTTTTATCGTTTTTTATTGTATTTTTTTCGTAAGTCGTATTTTCTCTATCCCTTAGCTTGGCGTGGGGAGACAGTGAGAAGAAACCGTAGGAGAGGAACGGCGTCGGAGTTCCCTCTCGCTTTGGTTATGGGCAGGGGTGACTCGGCCAGTTCGGGCGACTTCAGGCCGAGCAAACAAAACACCACAGAATATGCAAACGGACGGTCCAAGGTGCCGTACGAGGACGGCGGCTAGCGACGGAGATGGTCTCTGGATTCGACAAGGGAACAAACAAAGCTGTTAACGATTGCTGCAGGTTGTAATTTGATGCCGGTTGATGTCGGTATGAAGCAAGAGACTGGCCCGGAAGACTGCTTTAGGTTTGCCCCGGCAGACAAGAACAACGGATTATGAATATGGGAAGATGCGCGGGACGGGCAAATTGGGGCGAGAACAAAAGTGCTGGTGGCCGAGCCTTGGCATTTGTCGTTTGCCGCGTCCTGCTTCTATCGGAAGAACACATGAGAACGAATTCAAATTTAAATTCAAATCAAATTCAAATCTAACCTTGTCGGTTCGTGAGCTGGGGCATGCACCCGCGTGGCTTGGCCAGGATCGGTCGAACCGTGATTGACGAGACTGATGTCGTATTAGCACGAGTTGAGAAAGAATGGGAAAACAGAAAAACGACAAAATGAACCACGAAAAGAAACCAGGACCCGCCGCTCGGAAGACCAATGCACGAAAAGGGGCGACTAGGACAGGACGCCAGACAAGCCAAGAATGCAATATACGAACAGGACGCCATGTTCTTTCAGGGTCGTGGTATCCGTCCGTTTGGTAATTGGTAACGTCTTACCTTGGAGTTATCGTGCGTAGCTGCGGAGACTGTATGGTGCAGTCGTTGCCCAGTTGTTTTCGCAGCCTGCCTTACCGGACCGAGGATAGGAGGCGAAAGGAGACCTTAGAACGCCATCGCGGGTGGCGCACAATATACGAAGAGGCGTGAACGAATCCGGTGGATGGAGGAAGGACGATATAGAAGGAAGGTCGAGGAAGAGTCGACGAGATTAAGAATACCAAGAGAAGAAAAAAGTAGACGAGAACGAGCCTAAAGGAGGCCAATAAAAGAGTGCGGGAGCACAAATGACAGGGAGCAGAGACAGCAGGCAAGAATCAAAAACATGGCTACGTCAGGTGCATTTCTATGTGCTTTGCACCAAAAGGTTAAAGCCAAGAGCGTGGCTAAGAACATTGTGCGTAAAAAGGGTAACGGATGAAAAAAAAAGTGCTCGCCGCCAGGAAGCGGGTCTTCTTTTCCCGCGTTTCCGTCTCTTCTCTTGTGCGTCTGTTTCCAAAGGCACCATAAACTCGCATCGGACACAGCTTGCTCCGTATCACACACATGGCTCACATCACCATCACCGCCAGATCGTCGAGTCGCCAGGTTGCCGAGAAGGATTTTGTGCGCAGGCCGGCATCCTCTACACTTCATGCATGTCTCGACACATGCCACATGGCAAGCGCAGACGGAGAACGGCCGGAGAAAGATGATCAATGGACAAGAGGCGACATCAAGAGTCAAGACGGCCTTCCGTACGGACACAGCAGCTGCGTCAGGTACACAGCGTCGAGAAAGAGAAGAGGACAAGAAAAGGATTGACAAGGAGAGGATGCCGCGTGCCGCAACGCACGCGGCTTCCCTTGTGCATGCAAGCACGGAAGAGTAGGCAGACGTTGATTCAGGGCGCACAGGCGAGCTTCTGCCCAGGCGCACTTCAGGCGCACATGGATGTTCAAAAAGGGACAAAAATGGACACAAATGCATGCGCGCATGCATGGAATGCATGGAAGGATAGAAGAAGGCCAGGGTAGAGGACCAATAGTAAGAGCAAGAACGAAACAAAAGAAAAGAAGGGAGTGGACTGGGACACCGCGGAAGCAGCCCTGTTGTGATCTGCTGTGACCGCTGTAAACTGCATACGACGTATGCACGCGCACCGGCCGGTGGTCTGACGGCCCTGCTGTATTCCAAGTGCACGTTTTTTTTCTTCTTTCTGGGCCTGCGGTACTTCAAGGAGTTGCGCGGTTGCTGGCAGATAGCAACTGCACCTGACAACTGTGCCTACACGGAGACCATTTGTTGACATCGCCTCATCCTTCTTGCGCAGTCTGTTCTTTTCTTTTGTGGACTTGTCTTGGTCGTGAGGCCCGTCTTTATGTTTTTGTTTGAAAACAAACATTCTCAACAACCCACATTATTTGGCGTTGCGCTGTTCCCAGACCAGGCCGGCTTCGCTGTCGTGAACACATCGTTCTGTCCTACCCATCTGTACTTTGTGCAACAGGGACGGGTCACAGTCCAAAGATGTTGCGACCCCTTCTTTTTCCCTTCATCCCTCCTCACTCGTTTTTACTTTCACTGCCACTGACTAAGACATGCGATCAGAAACATGGAAAGAGACGAAGTGAGATTGAGATGTGTGACACAGACGAGAAGAAAAAGAGGGAGGCCGTTGCCACCAAAGAGGACAGAAAAGACACAGAAAGTCCAGAAACAGGGATGGTACACAGACAGAAAAGCACAGCAGAAATCAAACCACATTGGGAGAGGCAATAACGAAAACGAGAGATTCAATACAAAGGGAAAGGACAAAGGACCAAAGAGGAAGTATGCCGCATATCATATTGAGGCTGATGGGAGGAGGCACAGAGATTTGCGAGATAGCGTGGTGGAAACGGATGGGGGGAAAATAGGATGGTGAATATTTGGTGGAATTAAAAGAAGTTATCAGAGCGGTTTTGTCAAAATCCGCTTTCTTTTTCTTTTTCCTTTTATTTAAACAAATAGGAGATTAAGGCGTCGTATGTCATTCGACTGTTTTCAATATTACATTTCACATTGACGCACATAAATACAAACTGTTCACGCAACGCCATTATCGACTGACGTCAAAACATCCTTTCGTTTTCCTTCTTAGTGCTCATCGCCCAGACTTTGCCCAGATAAGGTCGGCCTTGCGTCGCCGCCTCCACTCTGGGGCATGCTTTAAGCTCTGCGGATCCAGTCCCCACGGCCCACGGAGTTTGCTTCGTACATCGTAGACCGGCGGGGGCTCGCCTCTTGGCTTTCCTTCTTGTCTGGCCATTTTGTGTTTTTCGCGTCCGACATCTGTTGTTCTCCTCTTTTTCGTTCTTTCTCGCTTCTTCGCGTCTTGGCTTTTCTTCTATTCAGATTTCAGATTTCGTCTCCAGCTCCGTTTCCGGAGCATTACGATGCATGGTGACTGATTTTCTCCAAACATACAACATACATCCGTCGTCGTTTCTCCGCACTCTCTGCCACTAGTCTGTGCTGAGGGTAGTTTCTGGCGCGACGTAACTCAATCCAGATTACACTCGACATGGGTTTTTGGTTTTCTTTTTGCCGGCCGGCCACCTTTCTCTCAAGCGGCTTGCATCGGATGATGCCCCTTGCTAGGCTCCGTAATTAGTAAATAAGAAATGAAATCGAATGGTAGAGAGGAGAGAGGCTAAACACATATTCAATGTGACGATATGGCTTGATTTGTGACCGAATGGCTTTGATGCTATTTACCCCTTTTTATTCCCTTTTTTTTATCATCTTTTACGGTAGTGTAACACTTGATGTACGAGGTGACACGGTGAGAGATGCTTCCACAATACCGAGCTAAGTGACAGTCGGACGTACGTTGCAGCAAGGCCCATTGTCGTGACCGGCTCGCGTTCTTTCAGTTTTCCGCTCGCGAGGCTTGAGGCAGTTGTCGGCGATCTTTGACACTGCGGCGAGAGACCTTCTTGCGCACAATTGCTGCTCTCGCTGCAAGGTGGGCGTCGCGCGAAGATTGGATTTGGTTTGTCTCGGCTGCGTTTGCGTCTTTGCATTGATAGCTAGATCTCCTCGCTCCTCTGCCATTGCTTCATCGGCCTCTTGAAAAAGCCGATTCTTCCGCCAACACGACAACTTTTTGGATTCATCGGGCATCTGCAAACAAGACGTCACATTTACACCGGCGGCCGATCTCGGCGTCTGCACTCGAGAACAAGAAATTGCATTTCGGATCCTCATCACAGCAGATGGACTGTCCATTGTTGTTGCACAAGATGAGCGCCAAGGCGAAAAGCAAAGGCTCCAACATCCACGACGCTCCCCGCTGCCTCGAGTTCAGCTGCGGCCAGACGGCAGGTCGGCACAAGCCTCAGCGTTCTTTGACCTCCAATAACAGCAGCTACCCGGGCGCTGTCCAGTTAAAGGCGTGGATTTGCGTCTTATATATTCGTCTTTTATTTATTTTATAGAAAACCAATATGCTGTGCTCCCCCAAAGCAATCACCAACAGCAATACTTGGGAGGCCATGGCCATGCCGCGACCCGCGTACTGCAGCCGCTGCCTTTCTGCCCTTGCCTTTTACCCATGCTTCGTTCGTGTGTCGATCCAGGCAGTCGGCACCGGCGAACAACAAGAAGATATGGCCAAAATGGCGGTCGAACAAAGAGACAACAAAAATATAGAACACTGGGAGAGCAGGAGTAATACACCGCACTCCGCGGGATGCCTGCTCTCAAGCAATACGACGTACGGCAATCCCGGTCCAATGCATATGCAAGAAGAAGATTGCTTTTGCCAATATTTCCTACATGGCTTTCTGCCTTTCCCCGGCTCTTCGCCTCTTTGTTTCGATTTCTTTCTTCTTTTCTTCCTTTAGTTTATGACTGAACTTCTCCGCCTGCCTTGTCGTACCTCACCGGTCAGCCACCGATTGACGATGGGCGTGGGATTCTGTTCATTGACGTGGACTCCCCCTTGCGCTCCCCAGCCACACGATAAGCCGACTGTAAAAGGTATCACAATCTGCCTTGTTGCAACAGGACTCTGTGTTGAGAACCCGCTTTGCTAAATGAAGGCGCTTTCCTGTTGCCGTCCGAGGAACCTGTGCTGTTCCGAGAACGCCCGTTTGAAAGCCAGCCCGGAAGCCAGCCCAAAGCCACCGCAGGACAAAACAAAGCCCCAGGACAAAAACTCGTCTTTCGTCCAGAAGTACGAATTACATCAGAAATCATTCCGGCGCCGTGTACGACGCATGTAGTGTCATACACCGCGCGCTGTCCAGCTCTGTTCGTCACTCGTCGTATACCGTCACAGAGGGATATGCGTGTTTATGCTTATTTAATGTCGCGTCCATTGTGTTGCGTTTCGTTAGATGCACTTCTCTAGGTGCATATCACCTGAGTATCCGCGCGGGGTGCAATCACAGCATTTGATTTTATGCTGGTCGTGATATTCGTGCCTCTTGCCCGTTATTCCGTTATGGTGGTCGCCTCGAGTCGCGCCAAGACAAATGCGACATGCCTATTGGTCACTAAAGGCACCCAGAATTAGGTCCCGTTGGGGCTCTGCGTCAACACCCCCGCACCACTACACTCCCTGATGTGATCGCATCAGCGTCACTACGAGTCGTGTGAGCGAGTGAGTCAACGAGGCCGAACCTTGCGGCACAGCCTCGCCGGTGACTCGAGCAGAAGCATTGCTTCGCCATCGTCTTCAAGGCGGGATGCCATTGCAGCAATATGGCTCTTATCGAGTGACAACCACAGCCCCATAAATGGCACGCGTTGTCTCGGACGGAAAAGAGAACAAAACAATAACTACAAACACATAAAAAGAGGAGTGGCAACCTCCACGCGGAGTCATGCCAGGAAACACGACAGGGCACCATCACAGCTGCATTTTGACCCAATCACCATTACTGTCGCCAGAGTAGTGTAAGAATAAAACAATACGATACGCCGTCCCTCCACCAGGGGCATCCTTATCAAACAATACCTATCTCGAGCAACTCGAGTGTCACGGCAAACAATCGCATCGAGCCGCAAACATGGGCCGCAGCGAGACGTCAGGCTTCCGCGGCTATCTTGTCCGCGTCCAAACAAAACAGGGCCGTGTTTATCGCCACCGCAACCTCCGCTTGGTGCTCGACAAGAGCAAGAGCCACGGTCTTTCACTGCAGACACACCGGCTGTCCGACCACCACGAGGGGATCACGTCCCACGAAGCGGGCGACCTCGGCAACAGTTCGTCGACGGACGGCCTGCCAGCGGTCGCCTGGCGGTCGTACGCCAGCAAGGACGGGGGCAAGAAGGCGGCCAGCGGGCGCCACATCGGTGGCCACTACACGATGCTCGAGGAGACCTCGCTCGACGAGTTTGTGCAGCTGGCCCACGCCAATCCAACAAAACTGCCGCCGGGCGAGTCGTCGGGCGTGCACGTCGTCGCTCGGGACGCGGCCAGCCTCGACGACGACGAGCAGGTGGCCAAGCTCTACAGCCTCGGCATTCTGTACGACAGCCCAAACCCAAATGCGGCCGACCATGCTGCGCCCGCCTCCGGCCTCATCGACGGCCCACCCCCCACGACCGGCGATGCTGCCTCTGCCTACCAGGCCGACAGCCTGGACACCATCCGCCACGCGGAGCCGCTCTACACGGTGCGCCATGTAGCAGCGAAGCGCAAGGGTAGACGTGTCGTGGGCCACAGCGCTGCGACGTCACCGCTGAAGACGTCGGCGTCGGAGACGGCCGAGGCTGGTGTTCGGCCCGCCGCGCAGGACGATGACGGAGATGACAGAGTGACCCCGCTCTATGCACTGAACGGTGTCTGGGAAGACGCCGAGGGCCAGACAATTGATGGCCGTGCGCTGTTCAGCGACCTCGAAGAGTTTGAATATGTTGTGTTGGCGGACGACGACCTGGCGTCGCTCGCTGGGTCTTGGGTTGATCTGGAGAGTGTACCGGACACGGATGACGGCAAGTAAGAAAAGCAAGGCACCTACTGCTTTTATGTTTCATTTATATATCCAAAAGTAAATAAAACGAATACACCTCATAGCTGTGGTGTCCGTTTTTGACTGCCTCCTATCCATATTATGATATCCAAAAGAGGTAAAATAAAGCACATTCAACAAAACAATATCCGCTGCAAAACTGCTGGGACAGCACAAGGGAAAAAATTTATGCAGGGTATCGACAAATGTAAAAGATCCAAAAAGGGCTGCAAAAGTGGAAAGAATGCAGCAAAGCAAATTAACCCAAGTCAACGCCAGCACAAGAGACCACGATATACAAAAGACGGATGCAAAGGAAATTACAGCGTCATGTTGCCTGCGCAAAGGAGAAAAGGACTCATCTCCTTGGCGGCGTCGGCGGTAGTGTCGGCGTCGACGGTAGTGTCGGCTGCGGCGTTTGCACCGGTAGCACGGCCCGCGGCGTGGCTGACAGTTTCATAGACAGCAGCGTGTTCATCAGGCGGTCGACCTCCGTGTTGAAGGCCAGAGACGCCTCGCCAAAGACGGCCGCTGTCTCTTCAATGTTGTGGCGAGCGTCAAAGACGGTAGCCTGTAATGTCCGCTTCTCAGCCTCGGCGTCTGCCAGCATGCGATCCCGTGCCGCCACGCGCTTGTTGGCCGCGTCGAGCTGCTGTTGTAGCTCGCGGATCTCTTCACTCTGCTTCTCAACGACGGCGGTGGTGGCCGCATGTTGCTTTCGCTCAACATCCAGCTTCTGCAGGTCGCTTCCGTGGGCGCGTCGGCTGACGGTCAATTCGTCGTCGACAGCTTTCCGTCCCTCTCTCTCGATCTGCAGATGCATCTCAAGCGTCTGCTGCCGGGCAATTTGCATCTGCAGCTGTTGGTCAACGTGTCCGAGCTGTGCAATATGTTTGTGTAGATTGTCAATTTCGAGGTCCCTAGCCTCCAACTGGTCTTTCAGGTCCCGGTTGTCGATTCGGAAATCTTCCATGATACCGTTGTGCTCGTCCTGTTCCATGAGAAGGGACTCGATGCGCTGCTCGGCGTTGGACAGCAGTTCTTTTGTATCATCGTGGCGGCGTTTCTCGATGAGGTAGTATGAATCCTCCCTCGGCGGCGCCCCGAGTGAGGAGAGCAGCCCTTGTGTTGCCGGTGGCAAGGACGATTGCGACGACGGGGCAGACAACGTGCCCGTTGCAAAGCCGTTGCCGTTCAGGGAACGGAAATTGTTGACAATGTGCTCGAGACGGGCGACAACCTCTGGCGATAGGCCCGACAAGTCGACGGGTGATGCTGGGTCATTGGGAAAGCCCCCAATCGAACTGGTGGGTAAAACGGAGGGCGGAGGCAGCACAGGGCCTGGATCGAGCTGGTTGGCGACGCCGTTGAGAGTATCAAGTACACCAGCGCTGCTGGCGTCCGGTATTGGCGACGACATCTTGTCGAGGCCGAGGCTGCTCGACACGCCGATGAGGTCGAGTGGGAGTGGTTTGGGGGCGAAGGGGACGAAAGAAGGCGACGAAGGACGGTCCGTCGTGTAAGAGGCCATCGGACCACGCAATCGGATCGCAATTAACGTCGTCGCTCTGCCGGTAGGATCGTGCACTGTCTAATAACTAAGCGAGCCTCCAGTTGATAAACGAGGTCGAGGTCGAGGTCAACGTAGGGTCACGATATGTGCTTGGGTAGGCTGAAGGTGTATTAATTTGTTGGAGATGTTTTGATGTTATGTGGTCTTGGGGGTGAATAATTGAGCCAGCAAGCAGTTTTGTGCTGTTGGTAAGTTGGTAAACTGTCCCGGAACGGGACAGAACAAGAAAGCAGAATACAGAGTACGCGAGAAAGAAAGGCGACACACAAGAGCAGCTGCAGTCCCCTGGTCTTCTCACTGACAAATGCGGTTAGCAAGCGGCCTCTACTCTTGAGTGGCCGTGCAGACTAAAGAGGGTAGGTCGCGTCGGATGGCCGTGTGGAGTAGCGGCGTCTCCTTGGTACTCCGCAAATATTGGCACTCAAGAGGGAATGGAAAGGGGGGGGGGAAACGAAGCAGAAGACTTGAGAGGGGATGAGGTTAATGAGGAGAGAGAAATTATGCGGCTACGACGCAGGCGAGTAAAGACGTTAAAAGGGGCTGAAGCTGTCGTGTTGACAAAGCGCGGGAAAGGACGATCAGGTTACGATTCTACTACATGCGGAAAGAGCTCACTGCAAATGGAGCCAAGCAAGATCATGGAACGGCAGTAGAAAAGATGGCAAACCCTAGCGAGAAAACAGACGAGGCTATCCGTATCGAAACAGTCTCTCCGTCGCAGTGTTCGCCGTTCCAACACTCTCGAAAAAGTACTCTTGTCCGACAAATTCAGGCCAACAGTGGTCAGCCTTGGATGGCTACTCCGCCGCACGCGTGTGAGTGGGTCACGTCGTGACCGGCTGGCCAATTGGAAAGCATTGGCCGGCGCTGAGGTTCTGGATGTGGGGGAAGGAGCGAGGTGTAAGGGACGTGGTTGGTCGCGAAGGACAAGGGGGGAATGCAAACCAACAGAGCCAAAAGGATAAGGGACGGGACGATGAGGGATGGATGTTGGGGGCAAGAGGGGGCAAGGAAAGATACGAGCCCCCGACTAGGGCCTGTGACTTGACACAGCTGGCTCTTATTCACCACGTACTTTAGCCAGACGCAGAGCCTCTCTCAACGCGGCCAAGCGACGGTGGCCGACACCGGTAACCGACAAACGACTGTCGGCCGCCTCCCAGGGACAACATAACATACACGCCTGGCAGCGATGATGCCACTGCAGCCATGCGTCTCATCAACACAAAGACACTCAAGCTCGAAGAGTATTTCAACAACATCCCGCCGTATGCAATCCTCTCACATACGTGGGGCGATGGCGAAGTGACCTTTGCGGACTGGTGCAACGGGCTGGCCACGGTGCGTAAAAAGGAGGGCTTCCGCAAGATCGAGCTGACCTGCCAGCAGGCGGCGCACGATGGCTATGAATATGCCTGGGTCGACACGAACTGCATCGACAAGACGAGCAGCTCGGAGCTGTCGGAGGCCATCAACTCCATGTTTGCATGGTACCGCGACGCGCAGGTCTGCTATGTCTTCATGAAAGACGTCGTCGTCCCGGGCGAGGACGGCAACCCCATGCCCTTGGTGACGCCAGGCGAGCCGCCGCCGCCGCCACCGGGTGGCCGTCCTAAGTACCTCGCCGACCCAGCTGTGCGCCGCGCGTTCAAGGCGAGTGCCTGGTTCACGCGCGGCTGGACACTGCAGGAGCTGTTGGCCCCGTCCAAGGTGCTTTTCTTCTCGTACGAGTGGCTGCCGTTGGCTACCAAGGAAACGGAAGGCATGCTGATTAGCGACATCACCGACATTGACCGAACCTACATCAAGCGGCCTGAGGATGTCTCCACGGCGAGCATTGCGCGCCGCATGTCGTGGATGGCAAAGCGCCGCACAACACGCATCGAGGACACCGCATACTGCTTGCTTGGGCTGTTCGGCATTCATATGGCGCTGCTGTACGGCGAGGGCCATCGGGCGTTCCTCCGGCTGCAGGAGGAGATTATCCGCGTGTCCAACGATCAAACCATTTTCTGCTGGCAGGCTAGCAAGGTCGGAGGGCAACCGCCACAGACGCTTTCCAACAGCGAAGACATGCTGCCGGCACCAGCTGGTGCCAAGAACGCCGCTTCGACGAACCCTGTGCGGCAAGACACGCACCGCAAGGCCGAGCTGGAGCAGTGGACCAGTTTTCTCGCGCCGCATCCCAAAGTCTTCCGTGACTCGGCCCTCTACTTCTCCGAGTTTGGCAACACCGGCAGCGGCGGCGGCGGCGGCACCATGGGCGGCTGGAGCGGTGGAAACATGCCCGGTAGTGCTGGAAGCTTCAGCACATTGGGAAGCGCAAACGCTGCGTCCGGATCGTCTGACATCGGCCCATACGCAATCACAAACTTTGGCCTGAGCATCTCCCTCCCTTTGCTCTACACTGCCAAGGGAGCATGTGCTGTTCTTGACGTAGGCTACCGCCGCACGTCCAACGATCGGGCGTCCCGCGTCGTCGTCCCGCTGCACCGCCTCCAAAGCGGCCACTATATTCGCCTGTCCACCCAGCTGTTGATCATGCAGGTACCCGCCGCCCTGACTGCCTCACGGACCCAAATCTTTGTTGACTGTCGAAATGCGCAGTCCCGCGGCACGGCATTGCTGCTCAACCAGCGCGTCAGCGCACGGCCTGTCAATATGGCTGGCGGCGCGGCTGACAAACACCAGCCTGTTCTCTTCTTAACCTTCAACCGGCCCGTGGACCTCGACCGCACCCCGGTGGCGGCATCGGACATGGATTTCGTGCCATTTCACAGCGCCATCGAAGTCAGTGTCCACGGCTTGGGCGCACAGAGCGCTGCCATTCTTTCTGGAAAGGCTGCTGCTGGCGGCGTTGGCATCAATTACGGCAATGGCAATGCTCCTGCAGGCGCCGCCACAACAGAGCTGTTCCACCTCCTCGTGGGCGCCCGTACCAATCAAGCAGTCACGTCCGACACTCCTGGAGCGGTCAGCAGCGGCGGCAGTGCTGCCACCAGGAAGCATCGCGGCGTCCTGCCGCACGCCTCGTCCTCGTCCAACTCGTTGTCATCAAATCCTAGTACTCCCACAGCCTCGGACGACCATGTCAGCCTGGACTGGCACGCCGATGTGTGGGCACAATCGCCGTCACTGCTCGGCGTGTTTTCGGGCACCGCAGGCAAGGCCACCACCCTCAAACCGCTGGTTAGCCGCTTGTCAGCCGACTACTTTGGCTCCTGGTGCACGTCCCGTGCCCTGCGAAACGTCTTGTCCTGGCGATACTCTACGGAGGGTGCACTAGTGGTTTATTTCGAATTGGATGAGCTGTACAGTAGTGGTTCTGGGGAGGGAGCAGAGGGAAAAAATGGTACCGAACGTACTGGCACCCTGACGACGTTGAATGGCGACGACGACGAGCTTGTGCGCTTCAGTCACTTACGCCGATCCACCGCGACGACATCTTCCATAGAGCAACTGTTCGATATGATGGCGCCGTCGCTGACCTCAACGCTATCCAAAATGACAACTGCGGCATGGGACACGTCGGTTTCAATAAAGTGACATAGATAGGCAACTCTGTTGATGCTGTGACGAGTTTTGCAATAATCCACATTGTGAAGTTGGTTGTCTTAGGATGTTTTGTCATGATACCCAATTTAATATTTCATCTTTTATTTTCCAGTAAATCTCGATATTGTCAAATTTTATGTCCCAGCCATCTGTCGGTCACAAGAGAGCATTGGCCAGTTCCAGGACGATTACGTAGGCAAAGAAAAATAAAGTTTACAATTTTGAAGAAAAAATAAATCAATGGAAACGAGCAGCACGTGCATTGTGTCCTATTTTCCACAGAAGGTATGGTCCGTCAAGCCATATCCAGGCACGCCTTTTGAAGGTTGAAGAGCACGCAGACGAAAATCAACACTAACAAAAGAGAGTGAAGAGAGAGTGAGAAGAATCGAGAGAAGTAAACGCATCAAATAACGTGAAGGCATTTTCTAAACAAGCATGCAAAAATTACAGACAAGTGACCTTTTTGTTCCCATTTTATGTTTCTCCCTGCGGACGAGCAGAAAACGCCATGGAATACCCTTGAGTCGAAACATAGAGGGAAAAGCAAGCACACAAGGAATTAGGGAAGGAAAAGGCGACAGGAAATCAAAAGGGCCGATGGCAATAAGATGGCGTTATAAGCTGCTTGGAAAGATGTCAGGGAAAACAAGACGCAAAGCGTGCAATGTAATTCACAAGCAATCGGTTTTTGTCCTCGTCTCGCACCATGAACCCTCGCGCTTTTCAGACTCAAGGGTAAGCAAAAATACGAGCTGAAACATCGTTGGGCACAATAAACTGTAGCGGGAAGAGTTGGCAGAAACAATGGCAAGGACAGCAACGAAAAGACGAGAAATCAAACCACTCGACGAGAGCAACACGAAGCGGATAGTAAGAAAAAGGATTTGAAAATATGACAAGTATGACGAAAGATAGGAGAGTTAATCAGCAATGACTAGGGGTTAGAAAAGGAGCCATAACGTGGTCAAGTTGGCAGACACAAGGAGGAAAAGAAAGAGAAAAGAAAAAAGCCTTCGACAATATGAAAATGGAAAGACCATCGAGGAACAAAAAAACCCTCATGAAAAACGTTTAGACGTTTTGTTACAAAGAACCGCGCGAAACGAGAAAACATTACATAAGATGCATCCATAGGGTGTAAACCATGTGTGGGAAAGTAGGAACAAACACCAAAGCACAAAGGGTAAAAAGGACGTCGGAAGTCATGAAAGAAATGCCTTTTGTCGTTTTCAATTCTTTTTGCCACCTTGACGCCTTTCACATCCGCCGAACGCCAACACTATGACAGGAAAGCATTGCGCGACGAAGGAAACAGCCTCTTTAGGAGAGCAAACTTGACATGACAAGTCAGCGAACCGGTCTTGTCGAGCGAGACCTTTGTAAGCATCAAAAGACGGCGCTTCCACTCACGTTAAACAGCAGGGGACGGACCGCCCGGGGGACCCTGGTTGCCACCGAAAGGACCAGGCCCGTAGGGGCTGACAGCGCCAGGGACGGCGCCGTGGACAGGGTAGTGCGGCGGCGGGGGAGCAGGGCGGTAGGGGGTGCCGACGCCCGAGTTGTTCTGCGAGCGGCCCCACGACAGGCGCACGCGCGAGTTGCCGATGGGGTAGCCCTGCATCTGGTTGATGGCCATCTCAGCAGCGTGGCGGTGCACGAACTGCACGAAACCGCAGCCCTTGCCAGGAGGGATCTTCACGTAGGTGATTTCGCCAAAGCCCTGGAAGAACGAGCGGAGCTCGTCCTCGGTGACGTAGCCAGACAGACCACCGACGAAGACCGTGGTGTTGTTGGGGTCGGTGAACTGGTTCATGGGCTGAGGGGCCATGGGGCCGAAGCCGGGTTGGTAGTACCCGCCAGCGCCGCCACCGTTGCCCATGTTCCAGCCACCCATCTGGTTGCCGCCCTGGGCAGGGCCGGGACCGTGTATGTGGTTGCCACCGTGCTGGCCCTGGCCGTACGGGTGAGAACTGATATATAGTTAGATTAGGACAATTCATGCCAACAAAAAATACCACAAAACAGCCGAATGCGTTATGCGTACCGAGTCTTAGGCGTAGCAGTCGAAATACGCATGGGGCGGTTGCCGCAGTAGACACCCTGCATCTCGAGAAGAGCACGCTGCTGGTCGTTCTCGTCCGAGAAGCGGACGAAACCGTAGCCACGGGACTGGCCGGTGACAGCGTCGGTCATAATCTTGGCAGACTTGCAGGACGGGAAGCGAGCTTGGAACAGGCTGACGAGAACGAACTCGTTGACTTCGGGGCCCAGATCTCCGACAAAAATGCTGAACTCTGGGCTGCGGTCGTCGCTGTCGGGGCAAGTCAGGTTAGCCTTGTTGTAAGAGGAATGTGAGGAGAGAGACGCAAAGAAGAGACGTACCGACGATCGACCAGACCACCACCAGAAGCCCAGTTGAGCTTGAAAGCACGGCCCGAGTTGGGGATGTTAGAGCCGTTCAGGCCAAGGGCCTTAGTGGCCGCCTCGACGGTGTTGAACTCCACGAAGCAGTAGCCAGCGTTGCCAGAGGCGCGATCGCGGATGACCTTGACGTTGACGTTCTCGCCCGAAACAGTGGAGAAGACGTTCTTGACAAAGTTCTCATCCATCCACGGCTCAAGCTCGCCCATCCAAAGAGTCTTGGAGGACTCGCTGCCCTGGGGAAGAGTCGCGGCAGGGGGGAACGAGGAGTCGATCGTCGAGCCGTTGATGGGAGTCGTGTTCGACTCGGCAGTCAGGTTGCCGTTGGCGGGGGGAGGGAAGTTGGCCATTTTGAAGACTACGCTTTGTTAGCATCACAGGCAGAGGACAACTTTAGAGAGGCACAATTGGACACGACAACAAGGATACGTAGTACAATCATCCAATGCAAACACCAGTCCGAGGATACATTCACTTACCAAAAGACAAAAGCTAAAATTGGAGAAGAGCCTGCAGGTAGACGAAAGTATGTGTTAGGCAATGGCGAAAAAACAGAACAAGATGGCA
Source organism: Sporothrix schenckii 1099-18 (assembly GCF_000961545.1). NCBI lineage: Eukaryota > Fungi > Ascomycota > Sordariomycetes > Ophiostomatales > Ophiostomataceae > Sporothrix > Sporothrix schenckii. Next base: position 6,249,915 of record NW_015971145.1, read on the forward strand.
AAATGTGGCAGCCAAGGCAGCAATTGACGATGGTGCGCAGATGCAAAAGGTCCGAAAATCTTGGGAAATGTTAGCAATGTTGAAGAAGGGAATTGACGCCATAGTGAGAGGCAACATTAACCACGTGACGCTAGCGACCAGGTTGATGGACATCCCTCTGTCGGCAGGATCTGATCCCATTGACAAAAATCTGCTCAATAAGATCTAGGGAAAGGCAATGCCATGTCCTTCTCTCCAAGCGGAACGTATTGTACGCTCAGCATCCTTCCTCATCTTACTTTAACCTCACCGCCTCATAAAAAATACAGCAAAAACTTACCAAATGTGTGAATGAGCAGTCTTTTCTCTAAGGAGACAAAAGCTGACGTACCGAAATAAGGAACCCAAAGACAATTCAAGTGTGATCGTAAACGTAAACGTAACGCCTCGCGCCTCGAATAGAAAATAGAGGTTGGAGAAGGATTGGTGCGTAGAAAACGTAGACGACGTGGGAAGATGCAAAAACGACAGTGACAGTGCTCAAAGGATGGCAGAAACAGTCGTATGCTAGTACAAGAACTGCGAGAAAGAGGAAAAGTCAGCGACTGCAATGCAATGACCGTGGAATAAAGTTAAAGCAGCAAACGAAACGTAAGGGCAAAGAAACACAAAAAACGAAACGAAAAGAAAAAAGGCTCCAAGCGAGGACACGAAGAACAGCGGATCGAAAAAAGGAAGAAATGTGCACGAATGACCAAATCGAGTCTGAGCACCAAGACAGGTCGCTTGAGGGTCCAAGGGAAGCTCCCTCTGTGTGCTGTCCTCTCTGGACAACATGGCTATGGCCGGCTGAGAAACTCGACGGACAGGGGTTCGTAACACGCAGCCGTCTGTCACGTCGAGTAATGTCTTTGACGCATCCAGGCACCTCCGGGGAGCAACGACTGGTAGACGGTTGCTGGGTATATACCATGGTCCGGTACATGGCACCGGATCCTTCAAAAGAGTCCAGTTCGTTTGTTTAAACGAGATTTGAGGCAGGAATTTTGGCAAGAACTGGCCAAGGCTGGCTTGAGCAAGAAGCCACAGTGCCAAAAAAAATCTCGCCTTTATTCCATATTCCCGTTCCTGGGATTCCACAGCCTGAACCTTTAACCGCGCGCACTGCTCTCGTGGCAATTCCGAGTGGCCGCAAAGCCTAAAATCCGGACGCAAGGTAGCCCTAAGTCCAAGCTTCGAGATATAGCGCAACGAAATGTGGAAGCAAAAATTCGTGCAGACTTGACGATTGGTGTAATTTGGAGTATTGTCAGCGTGGGCAAGGCGCGCCAACAATTCGTATATTGTGGCCGTCAGTCGGATCGATAAGTCGAGGGTCGAGGTTGGTCTCGAAGATTATGGCAGGCAGTTCCGGACACGTTGCGCTGGCAGTCATGACCATCAAAAAGTTCAATCTTGCCTCAAAGGCAAAAACCGCGAGCTAGGCGCTGGCAACCGAAACCCGCTATGGTGTCTTTCGCGAGAAACAGCCCCATGTGGGATAAATGCGCAGTACCGGCAACTCTCGGTTCGCAGATCGGCGCGCTCTGGGCCGCTATGATCATCCGCAATTGCTTGCCGCGTCAAGTCCTTGAAGGCGAAATTGCCAACTCCAATCCCGCCCACCGGTTCACAAGCGTGGGGCGCCGACATGTGTTCTGCCCTGTTCGACAACCGAAACATCCGGAAGCAACGGCGAGATCAAGGCAGCAATGTCGGTCGGTCTAATGTCGGGGTTTTCCGGTTGAGCCGGGAAATAGACGGCAGAAGTTGAAAGCGCCGGCCGTTTGAAATCGAGTTCTATTGCGGCTTCGTAGGTCGTGGAGGCGCGCGCATATTCGGTATGTCGAATGAGTGCCGGCGATAGTTCAACATTGGAAATCGTTGACGAGACACCTCGGACTCGAAAAGAGAGACACGGGCGCGAGGAAACAAGAGGAAGAAAAACAAGACAGAGCCACAGGGACAGGATCCAGGAACAAAGACAGAGACAGAAACAGAGACAGACGCAAGACAGAAGAAACACTACACAATGCTGAAACAGAGAATATAGGCACGGCGGCGGATTGTGACGCAGGTGTCGCAAGCGCGCACGAACGAGTCGCGCGTCGCGCCGGCGCGAGAGAAAAAAAGCTTACCTTGAATGGCAAATGCTCGATAGAAGAGGCAAACGGCGAGAAGAGCGCGAGCGCAAAACACTGTCGGTAGAAAGACTGGGCGTGAGCGGGTGGCAAGAGAGAAGGAGGGGTGTGACGAGAGAGTGAGGGGATATGCGTGACGCTGCTGCAATGGTCGTCGGCAGAAACGGAGGAGTAAACAGAATCGACTCGAACGAAAATGCGTGATGCGACAATGACAGCAAAAATCACACCAAAAAGGAAGACTGTGCGATCGGGGAAGACTTGGGGAGATGGGAGAGGCGAGGAATTGAGAAAGCACGAACAAGAAGCAGGCAACACGAACAAAACGAAATGCGCGTGACAAGATCGAGAGAAAAAAGATGAGAGAAAAAGATTCACGGAAAGGTGAAGAGAAAGAAAAAAGAAAATGACAATAGAGGGGAAGAAAGGAGAGAGTAGGTGGGGATGGGGGGTGTTGCGTCGAAAGGTGAGAAAGGGAGTGGCAAGACGAGGAAAGTGCGAACTAGAAAAGGGAGGCAGAGAGGGAGAGAGCCTGCAAAAAGTGCGAACGAGGATATTTTCGGGGGGCACGTTGCGCGCAGAGCCTGGGATGATCGGAGTGGATGACTGCTGGCAAGATTTAGTGGGTATTAGAGAAGAAGGGAGAACGGCGCAGAAAGAGCAAAGCGCAGGGCAGTGAAAGGAAAGAAAAATCCTAGTTAAAATTTTCGTGCACTAAAAACTGGGCAGAAAAGACGGGCCCAGCCAGAAAAACTAGCTGGAATATTGAATAGCACCAAATTATGCGAGGCACTTCGTCGTCCCCTGGCAGAGAAAGTGGAGGCGGAACCGCACGTAGGCGCGCCAGGGTTGGGCGGAAGGTACCTATTGTGTAGGTGCTTTCCAGCTTTGTTTGCCGTTTCTTACAGTACGGGCAGAATATGATATCTCGCACACTGTGCAATAGCCTGGCCATTTGCGGAGGAAGGAACGACAACACCTCAGGTGCACGCATGCAGGTCCCATCCAGGTGTGCAATTTAGGCTCCTTACTAGTTCGCTAGCGGGGTGGGCAGTGCTGAAAGAGATGTGCGCGTCATGGCACCTGCGTATCCTCAAACTATCTGACAGCAACGACCAACCCGACCAGCCGACGTCCAACGACCTGCCTGACGTCCCCTGTGAGAGCGCTGGAACGGTCGTAAGATGAGGAATTCAGCAGAGGGGGGTAGGTGCGTAAAAAGGCCGCACACAGATGAGATGGAAGGAAGTACCAGAAGAGAGCGAAGTCTCCACTTTTCTTGCCCTTTTTTGGCATTCTGCCTGTATTTTTGCACGATTCTGGGCCCTCGAGAAAGGCCATTGGCAGCTGCGGTTGGCAGTCTGCTTGGTGCCCAGGTGCCCTAGCTCTTTAGCTTTTGTGCTGTCGCGAAAGAGAACGCGAACCGAAGGAGGGGCAGGTAGGCTCTCGATGCTCTCGAGGCAGCGACATCTCACCGCAGTGCCACTGTCCCGTTCTGCAGCTCGTTGCCCATCACGCATTTCACTTTCGCTTGAATTTACTCGCCATGCCCTATAGGTCCCGGCTGCATCTGCATGCCGAGAACACCTGCAAGGTAAAGCAAAGGGTCGGAAAAGATACTTTGCATCTTGACTCTTCCGCCGCAATCTGCAAGTCAAGCAAGGGAGAGGCCAAGTGCGCATTAGCGCGGTGTCGTGGTGGTGTCGCTCTTGGCCCTACAGGGTGTGGTCATGACTACGACAAACGACGGCATGCAAAAGGCCTGATCTGACGTTCGGCTTGTTCGCTGGCTCTGATTTCCTTCTTGTTGGTCTTTTTTTCCTCCGAGTAATCTTGATACATTGGTGGGCCGTGTGGGTCCGCACTGTGTTTTCTCTCCCAATGCCCGCCATATTGTTTCTCCCATTTTTTGCTTCTGCTTACCGAGGGTAATACTGCGATGCACAGAAGGCTCATCTTCTTGTGCAGTCGGGCTTCCTTTCGTTGGTTTTGCTTGCTGGTCCTCCCCCCTGATCTCCACTGCAGCTGCAGCGGCATGCTACGAGCATTGCAGGCCCAATGAAACGGGCCAGTTGCAGTTGATGGTTCTTCGCAGTGCCGTGGCCTGGTGCTGGACGACATCGTCGAAAAGGTCATGTCATGGGCGTCGCATTTTCAGCTGTCTGCTGGAGGCTTTTGTCTGAGCTCCCGTACCCACTTCTCTTACGACGCCGATGCCACTAGTCCTGCCCTGTCGAACCTGCCGGTGCCTCCAGCGTTTTGAGACCGGTCCTGCCGGAGACAGGACAAAGAGTACGACACAGCGCATGACGTGCAGGCAAGTACAGTCTGGCAGTATCCCGATAAGCACCAAGAAATGCCAGACATCTCAAGACGGAGGTATGAGTTGAGTTCAGAGGAAACCAACGCCCGAAAGCGCTTGGAGAAACCATTGACCATGAAGCCCATAAGCTCCTGATGCTGGCGTATATAATGATGAGGCCACTCAGTGTTTCCTCTCATTAAAAAAAGGCGAGTTGGGACTGGATCGGACATACTCTGGCCATAAAAGGTTTCAGCTTCTGGCCGCTTGCCGTTCATAATGAAGACTTTATGATTGGCCTCGCAAAGGATCGTCAAGGGACCATCCCTGGCCAAAAAGAAACAAAGGGAGGACAGGCGCGAGGAGCAGCGAAAGCAGAAGATCGGGATCCACAAACGCATCCGCCACGATGTGCGCGGGACAAGGACGACAGAGGCAGGATGGATGTCACAGACGACGAGAAACATGACAAGAATACGAGAGACACGGGACGAGGCGCGCCATGCTATTTACCGCACCCTCCTGAGGCCTGGGCGAGACTGTCGTTGGGTTTCCCTTGGGTGGTCCTGGACGGCAACGCTCATCGCTTGTCCTTGGCTATTTACTACCCCTGAAACGGCCTAGTATTTTGCGCACGTACGTTTAAACGCGTGCGATCGAAAAATTCAATTTAACGCCCGTATTTTTAGACCGTGTTCAGGCTGTCGGGACGCGTCTCTGCGTTCCCTCGGCGTCGTCTTTTCTGCTAATTACTCCGTATTTTCTCTTTATTTTCCCCTGTCGTCCCTGGTCTTATCTAGCCGCTTACTCTCTTAAGACCGCTTCCAAGGAACAATCCAGGGCAAATGCCCCATCCCAACAGCCCGACCCGTCTTGATTGTTTCGATGAGCGGGAAGGGTTCAAGGGGAGAGCGGATCAATTGGTTGGAAAAGAACAAGAACACAAAGGGAATGAGTGCTCGGACAAACAGCGGCACACAAGATTTGCGAATGCACAACGAGGTTTTGCATTGAAACTCTGTGCCAGACAGCAACAAGAGGCACTTGCAGTCAATCAGAGATCGATCTCGTTATCTGTCGTACTCATCCCACATAGCATTCTCCTCACCGTGTTCCCGGCACTGTCTTGACGAAAGCGACGTGATGACATGCAGAGGAGAGTCGGATTGTTTCGATCTCCATTCGCAGTCGGCCAACCAGGACAACATGTCATATTCAATCCTACCATCTTACGTGGGTGGGCAGGGATGAGGGAAGGCACTTAGGCGAGAGAAGCAGCGCTGCAGCCCCTGCAAGCACGAAACAATGCCTGCCGCCTTGTGGCACTGCTTACTTTGATCTCGACAGAATCCCAGCCGTGCCAAAAATTACATGGGAGTAAGGACGAAACCAACTGTGCATTTTGCAATCTACATGCAGAATTGCCGCCTCTTCAAGATGCCAATATACCTATACCAGACGTGGGAAATAGGCGTGACCAGAAGTACGGCCGTCATAAAGGCTAATTGAATTGACAAGTATGTACATCAGGCGTCGTAGAGGAAGCTTTGACGTAGATGCAACCACCGCGTGTTCCATTGTGCTGTGGGAAGTGACGGTATCAAGAGTTCATGATACACATGCACGTCAATGAGCAAATGGTGGTCCGGGATTGTTCATGTTGCAAAGTTGGTGGAAAAGCTTGTCGACTCCGAGAGCACAACACGTGCTTGGTCAGGAATGTCCAGTGGCAGCTGGTCCAGTTTGGCATGTGTTGGTTTGACTATACTAGAGTGAGTTATTTACATTGGGGCAGTTTTCAACTTAATTTAATTTTTGGTCTTTAAGAAAGTCATTAAATTGACAAAAAAAAAACAAAAAAACAAAAACAAAAAGAAAGCAAAACATTTTCATGAAACAGTTTTGGGCTGTATGAGTGTGAAGACGAATAAGTAGTTGAGACTTTACAACAATACGAGAACTTATACAGCAAACAATTATTGTTGGCTGGTAACCTCGCCGAATATCACGAAAGAGATGCATTTTGTAATTATTTGCTTGCTCACCAATCCATCCGTTCACCGAGCTGACTCTGACAGGGTATTGGAGGCTATGAAAGGCGAAAGACGAGTAAAAACGGGCCGATGTGCATCGCGGCTGTTCTTCTTGCCTGCATTTTCGCAATATCAATATGCTGCTGTCTTGTCGTCTATGCCTTTTACACCACGAAGGCCTTCTCGCCACGGTGAACATGGGCATTGTTCCATAGTGTTTTCTAGAACGAGACTGACAACTCAGCCGCCATTTGTACCTTGCAGACGCAGTAAGTAGACGGCAGGCTGATAAGTGACAACAATTCTCCGGGACAATGACAAACCATATGCCGCCTAATATCTGATATTGACGGAAGCAGATTGAACAACGTGGCTGCAAGATGCCACTGGTACTCTGATATAGTTTCATGAACCAATAAGTGAGATGTTGCGGTGGAGAGCGAGCCGGTAACCAACAGGCGCTGTTTTAATGCTTCAGCCGCGATGTTGTAATATGAGCTGAATATCTGTAAGGGTATGTCGTTCAGGACCTTTGAACTGTCTGGCAGGCTCCCTTTATTTGACGTCAACGCGATCACACGTGACTGCTTACTCATCAACTCTATGCTTACTGCTCACGTCCGCCCAGCCGTGTGCACGTCACAACGGCCGCCGCCTAGCGCCTAGCAGGGACCCCGCCTAGCCCGGAGCTCTCCAGTGGGTGTGGCCCCTTCTACAATAGCCCGTTCTCGCATGTTCCGGCCAGGCACGGCGATGTTGACGACAGCCGACGACGCCACCTAAACGAGGCTCTGGACGACGAACGAAAACAGCAAACACAGCGAAAGGGACTTTATTATAGACCGGCGTTTCTCTTTCTGCAGCCTTTGTACATTTTGTCTAGCCATCATTGTGGCTTTAGCCAGTCTAAGACGTCACCCCAATCGCAAAACAAAAACATAACATATCATCGTCAAGCGTTTGAAAGGCGATAGCAGTCATCTCTAGCCTCCACTTCACCCTTAAATTCTGCGGCGCATCCTCACCTACATACATGCCCCTGCCGACCTGAGATGGCAGAGCCTACGTCCGAGCAGCGCGAGCTCTCGCTCGTGGAAAAGGTCGATTTCCGCATCCTCAATGTGGCCAACAACGAGCAGAAGCTGCAGGACCTGCTGAGCAAGTTCCTCGTGCCGCTCCTCCTCAAGGGCGCCAGCGAACATGCCTCGGTGCGCGCCAAGGTGGCCACCGTCGCCCAGCGCCTCAAGCTGTTCATCAAGCCGCCAGGCGTCGTCCTGCCCGTGGCGGCCCTCGTCGACCAGTTCAAGTCCACCGCGTCGCCCGTCGTGCGCCACCTCGACATGGTCTTCATCCAGCACAGCATCGGCCGGCTGTCGGCCAAGGACCGCCGTGCTCTTTTGCCGGCGTTGTTGCGCGGCATCTCGCGCGTGAACAGCAGCACGCCCGCGCTCTTTGATATTGTGCTGCAGACGCTGTCGGTCCTCAAGGTGCCCGCACGCGGCTCGCAAGAGGACGACGCTTTCGCCGAGGCCATTGGGCTGGCAGACCCGGCCGACGCCGTGTACGTGGCCGAGCGGTTTGGTCAGGTGTTTCTGCTGTCGCGGGGCGGCAGTGGCGGCGCAGCGTCCGGCGCACACATGGCCGCTGCGGCCGACGTGGCCTTTTTTGGCCTGGACCAAGACGACGCCTGGTTGCGGGCCGGCACCAACCTGGCCGAAACCCGGATCCGCGTGGCGCAGTTTTTGGCCAGCGGCGCGTTTGCCCACAACGACGACACAGAGGTGGCCCGCTTCATGCCGTCGCTCTATGCCGCCGTGCACACCGACAGCCGCGTGTCGTCGCTGGGCGAGGACCTGCTCAAGCGCACCAAGGTGTCTCTCGAGTCCAAGACGCTTGTGGAGCAGTTGTTTGCCGCTCATGCCGTGCTGCCACCCGCCTACCGCATCCGCATCCTGAACCTGCTGAGCCGGTCGTCGCTGTCGACCTCGTACACCGACGAGATTTTAAAGGTCGTGGTGCGCGACATGGGCGCCAACAAGGATACGTCGGCCGAGGCGGCGGTGGCGGACAACGGCGCAGCGGCCTCGTCCCGGTCGCGTGGCCTGGAAATGGCCAAGCTGTACAAGGCGCTCTTCGAGTATATCAACTGGATCGCGCGCATCGGCCCCAACAAGCAGGACTTTGCCATTGGACGGCCCCTAATCGAATACCTGCAGCAGTACATCCAGGACCTTGGCTGGCCGGTGCCCACGTCGACAGGTGTGGACAACGAGACGCTGCGCGCCAAGGCATACGAGACGATCGGCCAGCTGGCCAAGGGCGCGCGCATGACCATGGCAGAACGCCTGGCGCTGGCGCGCTACTTCTTCCGCTCGCTAACCGAAGACCCCGTTGCTGAGGTCGTTGTGAACGTGGACGGCGCACTGTCCAGCCTGTCGTCTGTGTTTGCACCAGAGATGGCTGCCAGGGGCAAAAGGAGCGGAACGAGCAAAACGCAAGAACAAGAACAGCAGACAAGAGACCGCGAGACCATTGAGTCCGAGCTGCGTGCTATGCTGCTCGAATACATTGGCCTCGATGGCAGCGACGATGGAGATGCGCGCATCCGCCGAAGCGCACGCCACGCGGCCGCCAAGTGGGCAAACAACTGTCTTCGGTTCGCCGACCCCGTCGGCCGCTGGATCGACATCCTGGCCGCTGCGGGCCGGCGCGGCGAGCGCAGCGATGTGGTCGAGGAGGGCCACAAGGGTCTGGACCCGTGGACCTACTACAGCAACAACGTGGACGACCTGGTGCTGCCGCAGTGGCCGGCGCTTGTGCAGACCTTCTTTAAGGAGCGCGTGGGCGGCGAGGCGGCCGAGCACACCGAACCGGCCGGCATGGACGTGGATGCTGTGTCGGTCTTTGTCAACTTTCCCGGTGACATTTTGGACGCGTTTGCGCTTGCCGTCAACTACTGCAAGCGCATCTTGCTGTTGACAGCGCTGACCGACTTCAAGGTCGAGCCCGGCTGGGAGCAGCAGGTCGAGACGCTGGTGCGGTCAGACAAGGCTAGCCGGGACGCGATTCGGGCCTACCTCGCGTCGTCGGCCGCGCTCCAGACGTCGCTGCAGGACCTGCTCGAGGCTGCCTTGGAAGGCATGCTCCTCAAGGACAAGCCGGCCGTCGTCGAGCCGTGTGGCCGCTGCTTTGTCGAGCTGGCCTCGCTCGCGCCGCAGGCTGCGCTCGCGCACTTGGCCGGCCGAACGCCTGAGCTGCTGCCCCTCGCCACGTCAAACAAGAAGGAAGTGAGAAAGCTCGCGGCGGCCGCCATTGGCATCCTGGGTGCCCATCCAGACAATGGCGTTGCCAGCGTGGCCAAGCTCAAGGCCGATCTGGTGGCTGCCGCCCAGCCATGGAAGACCGCCGTGGGCTCGGAGCTGAACGCGACGGAGGGTGCCTTTGTGTCCCTGGCACATCTATTGTCACGAATTGTGTTTTATGACGCCGCCGACGCAGACCGACAGCGAGCCTCGCTCGTGGACGACGTTGCGACCCTGTTTCCGACTGCAAAGGAGATCAGCGAGGCGTCCATGTCGTTCCAAGACGCATTGTTTGACGCCCTGTCCCAGCTGTGGACGGCAGGCATTGCCTGTCTCCCGGGCTCTGTTCCTGATGGAAGCGACGCGGATACGAACAAGACGATTGTTGGATTCGTCGACGTGCTCACCACGCAAGCCAAAAAGGGCAACGAGCGCGCCATCGCCGCCCTGGGCCGCCTTGCTGTGTCCGTCGGTGCTGACTCGACAGCGGCCGGGGCCGAATCCACCGACACGGAGAAAGGGGCAGACGAGACGGACGTCACGGCGCTGATCCTGTCCAAGCTGTACGATTTGTACGAAATCAAGCAGGCCGAGGCACACTTTGCCATTGGCGGCGCGATCACGGCGGCCGTGGCCTGTTGGGACGCGGACGTGGTGGAGCTGTCACTCGATGTACAGTCGGCGTCGTCTTCGTCTTCGTCTTCGTTGTCGTCTTCGTCCAGCACCAGCCAGGCCAAGCGGGCGCCGTTCCGGATCGCCAAGCGGCCGCACCGGCTGACCACCGCTCTGGACAAGATCCTGACGGACGGCAAAACAACAAAGCCGGCTCTTCTCAAGGCGTCGGGAATCTGGCTGTTCAGCCTGATCCAGCACTGCGCGCACCTGCCCGAGGTGCAGAGCCGACTGCGCGAGTGCCAGGTCGCGTTCATGCGGCTGCTGAGCGCGCGCGACGAGCTGGTGCAGGAGACGGCGTCGCGGGGCCTGGCGCTCGTGTACGAAAAGGGCGATGCGCCGCTCAAGGGCGACCTGGTGCGCGACCTGGTGGCGTCGTTTACGGGCAGCGGCACGCAGCTCAAGGTCGACGAGGACACGGAGCTGTTTGACGCGGGCGCGCTGCCGACGGGCGAGGGCAAGTCGGTCACGTCGTACCGCGACATTGTCAACCTGGCCAACGAAGTGGGCGACCAGACGCTCATCTACAAGTTCATGTCGCTGGCGGCCAACGCGGCCACGTGGTCGACGCGGTCGGCCTTTGGCCGCTTCGGCCTCAGCAACATCCTGTCGTCCGAGGCGGAGACGGTCGACCCCAAGCTGTACCCGAAGCTGTTCCGCTACCGCTTCGACCCCAACCCCAACGTGCAGCGGTCGATGAACGACATCTGGAAGGCGCTGGTCAAGGACTCGAACGCGGTCATCGAGACGCACTTTGCCGCCATCATGGAGGACCTCCTGAAGAGCATCCTGGGCAAGGAGTGGCGCGTGCGCGAGGCCAGCGCGGCGGCCATCGCCGACCTCGTGCAGGGGCGGCCGTTTACGCAATACGAAGCGTACTACCAGGACATATGGGCGCGCGCGCTCAAGGTGCTCGACGACGTCAAAGGATCGGTGCGCGAGGCGGCGCTGCGGCTCTGCATCACGCTGTCCAACACGCTTGTGCGGCAGCTGGAAGAGGACGGCAGCGGCGGCAGCGCAGCCGGCGCGCGCAAGAACGCCGTCGCCATGATGAACGAGGCGCTGCCCTTCCTCATGTCCGACAAGGGCATCGAGAGCGGCGTCGAGGACGTCAAGGTGTTTGCGACGCTGACCGTGCTCAAGATTGCCAAGCACGGCGGCAAGTCGCTGCGGCCGTACATTGCGGCCATGGTGCCGCACCTGCTGGGCCTGCTGAGCACCATCGAGCCGCAGGCCTTCAACTACTACTACATGCGCTCCGGCGACGACGACCGGGAGAAGCTCGACAAGATGCGCAGTGCCATGGTGTCGCAGTCGCCCATCTCCGAGGCCATCGAGAACAGCCTGCGCAGCGTCGATGCCGCCGTGCTCACGGACCTGGCGCCCGGCATCGAGGCGGCGATGAAGAGCGCGGTCGGCATGCCGACCAAGATCGGCTGCGGGCGGGTCCTGCAGACGCTGGCCACGCGCCACGCGCTCGACTTTGCGCCGCACAGCGCGCGGTTCCTGCAGCTGCTGGGCAAGCAGCTGCTCGACCGCAACGACGAGGTCAGCCAGAGCTATGCCAAGACGGCGGCGTACGTCGTGCGGACGGCGCCCGACGCCGCGCGCGCGCGGTTCGTGGGCCACCTCGTCGACCTGTATTTTGGAGCCGAGGACGAGACCCGCCGCCAGAAGGTGGCCGACGCCGTGCTGTTCCTGTCCAAGATCAGCCCGGACCACTTCAACGCGCTCGAAGCGCGCCTGCTACCACTCTCGTACCTGGCCCGCCACGACGCCGACGACTACGTGCACAAGGCTGCCGACGAGGTCTGGAGCAAGCACGCCGGCAGCAGTTTGAGCGTGGCGCGGTACGTGCCCGAGATTGCTGCGCTGACCGAGCGCGCGCTCGACACGGCGCAGTGGGCGCTCAAGCACGCCGGTGCGCGCACGGCGGCGGCGGCCGTCGGGTCGGTGCTGGCCGCCAGTGACCTCAGCGGCCAGGTCAACGTGGCGCACCTCACGCTGCTGTGGCCGCTCTACGAACGCGCACTGGCCCTCAAGACATTTGACGGCAAGGAGACGCTGCTGGAGGTGCTGCCTGATGTTGTGAGCAAGGGCAAGGCGCTGTGGCAGGACAACGCCAAGGTGGCCGCGTCTCTGCGCAAAATGGCGACGGTGGAGGCCAAGCGCAACAACGACGCATACCGCGTGCACGCCTTCAAGTGCCTGTGGCGCGTGGCCGCGGCGCGCGAGGACGAGGCGGCCGTCGGCATGTGGGACGACATTGTGGCGATTGTGACGCCACACCTGGAGGCGCTCAAGGAGTGGGAGGATGCCAAGGATGGCGGCGACCGCATGGACATCGACTCGGCCAACGGCAGCAAGAAGGACACGGCGGCCGCTACAAAAGAACGGCTCGTGCGGCAGGCGGCGGAGAATGCGCTGGATGCGGTGGCCCGCGGCTACCACAAACCCTCGCTGCGGCGCGACCCTCGCGCCGTTCTGGCGGCTGTCTGGGCCGCTCTGGCCCCCTTTGTGAGCAGCAACGCCTACATCCTTGTCCGGCGGACGACTTGGTACAAGGCCGTGGGTGAGCTGCTCGAGGCGGCCGCGTCGACGGATGTGCCGTCCACGTCCTCGTCGTCCTCGTCGTCCTCGTCGGAAAGCGGCGGCGACTTGGCATTGGCTTACCTTGCGTCTCTCGACGTCGACACACCCGAGGCGGGCACAGAAGAGCAGCGCTCGTCGCGGGCCAAGGCGCTCAAGGCACTGGTCAGAGCAAGCAAAAAGGGGGCGTTGGGCGCCGTTGGCAGCGAAGCGGCCAGCAAAATCAAAGCGGCCGTCGACGGGGCGCTCTCGACAGAGCGGTCTCTTGATGTGCAGAAGCTATTGCGAGAGGCTGTTGCTGAAGGAAAGAAGTAGGAGAAGTAGGAGAAGTAGGCCACGTCTTGACGAAAGCCGAAGCGAAAGAAAACCGCCGAGTGTACTTTTTGAGTATGCAGGATTGTGCGATTATATTTTAAAGTTTGATACATAGTCCATTACATGTATCATTGTACATATCCACAATGTTTCACATTGCATCTAAAGGACGATTTTACTGAAAAATAAAATAAACAGAGTATAGTAAATCAAATACTCGATACTCGTCGCCTGTTTTGATGATTGTGTACGGAGTAATGCCCCGTTGTTTGCAGTTGTAATTGGTGATGATAAATACACAGACGACGCGATTTCGGTTGCTCCAAAGTTCGGTTCGACTGCTCTGATTGGCTTATTACTCTGCAAGACACAGCTCCCATCGCCCTAAAACGCCCTAACCGCCATCCGCCCCCATTGCGTCACGGCACTCGAACCCCACTGGACAGCTCCAGCAGGACGGCGCGGGGCAGTCAACTGTGCTGGAGCCGTTGGGGCAGCCTGGCGGGGCGAAGGCCAGGCCACACAGAAAGTTTCGCCTACCCGCGGCCACTGCTAATTTCTTCGTCACCGTCGCGCTGCCTGGGTCCGCCTAACAATCAGTGTCTACCTACCTAAAGCTTGTTGCACTCACTTCACAACCTCTTCCTCACGTTCTTCACTCTTCACTCTTCACTCTTCACTCTTCCCACGCAGCTGTCTCAAGGCTCCTTTGTCTCCCAATCCGATCAACGCCCACTCTCCACGACAAATATACGAATCTCTGCTCGTAACTTTGCCATCTCACACCACGTCTTCACCTGCACCCAAGGGAGGGTCGACAGGCGTTGACGGCCAGCAGGAAACGCCAACAACCGCGTTTGTCCTGGTAGCACTTATCACCAGCCCACAATTTCGACGCACAATTTCGACATACGATCTCGACATCCGACATATCAAATCTGACCTCCTTTTGACTTTTGGTTCCTCGTAACGCTCCCCGACGGTCCCCCCCCCCACCGCACGTTACAATGGATGACGACCTCGTAAACAACTTTGTGGCCATCACAGGCGCGTCGGAGCAGGTGGCGCGACAGCTGCTGGAGATTGCCGGCGGCAACATTGAGCAGGCGGCTGTGCTGTTCTACGACACGGACATGGCCGAGACGCTGGCACGGCAGCCCGCGGCAGCATCGTCGACCCCGGCGGCCGCACAGCAGAGCGCATCCAGGAACACAAGCAGACCGGCGGGCGCCAGCCGGACAGCATCGTCGAGCCGGTCGCGGCAAACAAGAGCACGCGCTTCGGGCCAGACCTCGAGTCTGTCACGAGGCCGCGAAGACGCCGACGGCGTGATTACGATTGACGATAGCGACGACGACGACGACGGCAACAACCACCACGACGTCGACGACAACGACATGGACTTTGACGAGATCGAGGAGCTTGAAGACATTGACGACGACGACGACGAACATGCCAACGAAAACGAGAACGAGGTTATTGACGTCGACACGCACATGTCCGACGCGGCGGCGGCAGAGACAGTGGCCCGGTCGGCACAGGAAGAAGAAGACGCGGCCATGGCCAAGCGGTTGCAGGAGGAGATGTATGCCGAGCCGGCGGGCGGTGGCGGCGGCGGCGGCGACGACGATATCCGAGCGCCCATGGGCCGTACGACCGAGATGCTCGTCGAGCCGTCGTACGTAGGCGGCAGTGGCGGCTACGGCAGCTACGGTGGCTACGGCGGCGACTCCATCTACGACCAGATGCGGCTACAGCGAACGCGGCAGGCGGCACGGGGTCCCCGCAACCCTTTTAACCAGGTCTGGGACGACAACGACGACCCAGATGCTGCGGCCGGCGGCAGCGGCCACCAGACGAGCGGTGTGACCGACGACGGCCTAGCGTCTCTCGGCCCATCCGTGCCGGCACCCTCGTCACGGCAAGCCCGGCTGGCCGACCTGTTCCGCCCACCCCACGACCTCATCGAGCATGTCTCGTCCTGGGACGAGGCGCGGGCGATTGGCAAAGACGAGAAGCGCTGGATCCTGGCCAACATCCAGGACCTGTCCGACTTCCAGTGCCAAGCGCTGAATCGCGACATCTGGAAGGACGCGGCCATCAAGCAGCTCGTGCGCGAGAACTTTGTCTTTTTGCAGTACAGCAAGGACGACATCCTGGCCGAGTCGTACATCCAGTACTACATGCCCGGCGGCCAGCACGAGAACCCGGACAACTACCCGCATATTGGCGTCGTCGACCCGCGCACTGGCGAGCAGGTCAAGGTCTGGTCCGGCCGCCCGTTCCCCACCGCCCTCGAGTTCCACGCACAGCTCGCCGAGTTTCTGGACCGCTACAGCCTCGACGCGGCCAAGAAGAACCCGGTGCAGCGCACCAAGCCACAGACCGTCGTCAAGGACGTGGGCCGCATGACCGAGGACGAGATGCTGGAGATGGCCCTTCGCAACAGCCTGGCGACGGCGGGCGGCGGCAGTGGCAGTGGCAGCGGCACTGGTCAGGCCGGCGAGGGATCGGGCGTGGCCTCGGGCTCACGCAGTGCAAGCGGTGCCAGCAATGGCGTGCAGGATCCGGACGAGCTGACGGGCACGCCGGCACCAGACGCTGCAGCAGAGGCAGAGCCCGACGACGACGGAGCATTGTCCGCCTTCAAGGCCATTGCATCCGACAAGCCCCACGAAGAACCACCGGCCAGCGTGCCCGCCGCCGCCGCCACTCGGATCCAGTTCCGGCACGCCACCGGTCGTGTGATTCGCCGCTTTGCCACCGACGACCGCGTGGTCCGCGTCTACGAGTGGCTCAAGGCGGCACCGCTCGAGGGCCACGAGGGCCTTGCCTTTGAGCTCAAGGTCATGCCGCAGGGCCATGACTTGCTTGAGGACCTGGACAAGACCATTGAGGAGGCCGGCCTGAAGCAGGCGACGGTCATGATTGAATTTTTGGAGTAGGGCGGATGGACGGGGCACTTCTTGTACACGGGATGCAGGGATAGACATTGGATGCGGACTTTCCACGTCATGTTGCCTCCCTGCCATGTCTTATCTTCGCTGTGTTGTCTTCTGTTTCCCCATGTTAGGGGCAGCGTCGTATACAAAGCCTCTATTATGGAGTAGTAGATAATCTGCTGCTGCCTGGGCCCTTTGGTCATATATTTTGCTAAACACAACCGTTTTCACTGATTCCTTGTTGTGTTTGTGTCATTTTTAATAGATTTCACGGACTTTACTTTGTGTTTGCCTTGGGCGTATGAGTGTATTCAATGCCGTCCTTGCCTGAGAGAGTCTGACATGTCGTGAGACGCAAGAATGGAAGTGTTAACGCCAATCCTCGGCGAAATAACTAAAACAGGTCTGTAGTCGCGCTAAAAAGTACACTACGGCCGCTGACGATTGGCCAGCCCTGGGCTCTACAGCGGCTATTACAGCGGTCTTTGTTGGCCTTTGCACCTGCTGATTCTGAGCATTCAGCATCGCGACGAGATTTGTACACACGATCTGTATTTTGCCTGTCACACGTATTCTCCCCCGAACACAACACACACCGCCAGGAGTCCTCACAGCACTTCCAGCCGCTGCAGAACACACGTTCAGTGCTTCTCACACCCACTCCCACGGCGTCTCGACTGCTCACATTGCTGGCGCGCCGGCATCCGCTGCCCGCCATGGCCGACCGCAAGACGGTCTGCATTATCGGTGCGTTTTCTGTTCTCCTCGTTCCGTTCGCACCCCCCCTTACCTTTGTCACTCCTGCTGACATCTACAGGTGCCGGCCCGTCCGGCTTGGCCGCGGCCAAGAACTTGCTCTGGGACCGCCGCGCCCGCAGCAAGTTCCGCGTCACTATTGTCGAGAGCCAGCCGCGGATCGGCGGCCTGTGGCCCAGCAGCCGCGGTGACAATGGCGGCCTTGTGCACCCACTCATGCTGGCCAACCAGAGCCGCCATACTGTCCAGCTCAGTGGGCTGGCCTGGGAGGACGACGCACCCTCCTTTCCCCGGGCCTGGCAGATCGGCGCCTATCTTGAGCGGTACTTTCAGCGGTACTGTCGTGGCCCGCAGGAGATTGGTGATCTGGTGGTGAAGCTGAGCCAGCGTGTGGTCAGGGCCAAGCCGATTGATAATGGGACGAGTGGCTGGCACGTGTGGACGCAGGCCACGGATACGGAGGGCGGTGGTCGCGACGTGGTGGATGCCGGCGTGTTTGACTATCTCGTTGTGGCCAGCGGCTACTTTGGAAGTCCCAATATCCCGGACGGCCTGAAGACGACGACGACGACGACGACGACGACGGCCAACTCTGGGGGCGTTCCCGTTGTTCACAGCAGTGCCTACCGTGACCTGGACACGCTCTTTGCCGGACACCCACCAAAGAAGGACCAAAAGGGCAAGATCGTGGTCGCAGGCGGACAGTTTTCTGGTGTTGAGATCGCCGCTACCATTGCCAGCCACTTGTCCTCGGCTGGGCATGCTCCAGGCGCAGCGATAGACACCATACCTGCCGCTTCGGTGCACCACATTATCCAGCAGCCCTTCTGGGTGTTCCCGCTGCACACGTCGCCAGCCCCTGCGGCCAACGCTCCCCCGTTCCTCCCCTTCGATCTGCCCTCGTACAACATCCGCAAGCGTCCGCAGCCACTGGCCGACACGCAGGGCCATATCACCGCGGAGACGGCTCGGTTTGTTCACGGCCTCTTTGAGACGGCGCTCGGCACCGACCAGGCTGAGATCCACCCGGCGCTCGCCATTGCCAAAGACAGCACCGTGCGCGACGCACCGCCCATGATGGCCGTCAGCGATACGTATCTTGAACATGTCCGTTCCGGCCGCATCACACTGTCGACTGGCAAGCTGACTGCTGTCACGGACGCACAAGCCGTGGTTACGGACGTGTCTGAGTCGGAGAACGTGGACAACGTGGCCGCGGTTGTACTGGCCACGGGCTTCTCGGCCGCGACGTCGCTCGCATTTTTTCCTGACAGTGTCAAGCAGGCGCTGCACTTCGATGCAACCGACGCCCGTCAGATCGTCGCGCTGGCCTTTAACGGCACATACCACCCTGCTGTTGCCAACTTGGCCTTTGTGGGCTTCTATCGCTCGCCCTACTGGGGTGTCATGGAGATGCAGGCACGTCTGGCCACTGCCCTCTTTGTGTCGGACGCAGCCTCTCCGTCACCGTCACAAGACGTCGCCTCCTGGGTCCCTGCCACGCCGCAATGGCCACAGCTGGCCGCGGCACTGGCAGACGATCGTTCCATCGAGCGTACACTGTCGCTGCGTGCCGACCCGGAGCGTACATCCCAGTTCCCCATGGGCGACTACCTGTACCTGATGCACACCTTCGGCGAGGCATTGGGGATTCCGCGGCGGGCAGCCGACCCAGCAGATGCTGCTCTCCAGACCCGTGACGTCGCCCTGGACGTTGTGACACCAGCACACTATTTCGACGGCGACGACGACCAGGGCGACGAGAACACTGGGGGTGAGCCGACGGTCGACAGCCTGGACACCGTCAAGGCCATCGAACACACGGCCGCCACAGTCAAGGCTGGCCTGCACGATACCCGTTTTGTCGCTCGTGCTGTGTTCCGCAGTCTGCAGGGCACGTGGAAGCTTGACCGCACACTCACAAGCCACCTGCCCAGCCACCCAAGCGGCCGCTTCGTCGGTACGGCGGAGTTCCGTCTGCGCCAGGGAACCAAGGACGGCATGTCCGAGTCGGTAAAGCTCGGCGAGGAGGACGAAGACGAGTGCGAGTACCTGTACGTCGAGGATGGCACCTTCACGGCTCTGAACGGACCCTCGTTCCAGGCGACGCGGCGCTACGTGTGGCGGTACAATGCACGCGACGACCGTATGAGTGTGTGGTTTGCGCGCACTGACGAGTCCTCGCGCGCCGACTACTTGTTCCATGCGCTGGAGTTTTCGCCGTCGCCGTCGCGCAAGGGGTGGAAGGCCACGGCGGGCCATCTCTGCATCGACGATTTTTACGATGTGCACTATGAGTTTGGCGTGTCTGGCGTCAACCTCACCAACTGGACGCTCGAGTATGGGGTACGCGGCCCCAAGAAAGACTACACAATCTTCGGAACGTATCGGCGGTGATGATGATGGACAGCCGATCATTGAATTTCTATATAATGATGATATATGGTAACGGTGCCACGATGGAAACCAAAAATAGATTCTTGTATTGGATACAATATTAAAGGCGCAGCTGCCATTGTGGACAGACGGTTTCTAAAACCAAAAAAAAAAAAAAAAAAAAAACAAAACGCCTCCAATGCTTCAATGCCGACGTCATGCGCTTCCATTCAAAATCCTTGAATTCTTGATACGTCACCTTTAACCCCACTGCACGAGCACCTTCTTGCCCTGCCGGCCTTTCTTCTTGCCCTTGCCGGCATCGTCGTCGGCCTCGACGGGTGCAGCAGACGAAGTGCCCTCTGCAGCACCCTCGCCGCCCCACGAGAAGCCCGTATCTTGGTTGCCACCGCCCAGGTCACGTCGCACCGCCTTGCGGCCGTAGCCAAAGACGGACGGTGGTGGTGGCTTGGGCGCCGCAGGCAATGCTGGGAACGCATCCTCACGGCGTGCACCGCCCAGGGGCGTGCTAGTGCCAGATCCGGGTGCTGACAAGGAAGCATAGCGACCGGGCGTCGAATTGCTACTGCCACCGCTGGTACCGCCACCAACACGGGCCGCGAGCGTGGACGGACCACCCGCGCTGCCACTGACATTCACCCATGACGACGACGACGTTGCCGACTTCTTGCCGGCGGCACTGGGCAAAGCTGGGAACGCCGCCGAGGTCTGGGGACGCGGCGGGACCGGAGCAGCGGATCGCGAAGGCGCTGTCCATGTGGCTCCAGGCACTGTGCGACCGCTCGGGTCGCGCGAGCTGGGTGTGCTAATCACAGACGACGAGGACGTCGATGGCCCTCCAAGCCGTGTGCTGTGTTTCAGCCGCAGAACGCGCGTAGACGAAGACGAGCCGGTGCTGTTTGCTGCCGACGGTGCATTGGCCGACGCTGCAGCCGCCCAGCCGCTCGTTGAGGTCGTTGCGCCGTGCATGCCGCCGAGCGTCGGGAGTGAGGGGTAGTCTTCTTGGACGCTGCCCTCGGCACCGCCCGCTGCCGCGCGCCGGTCGTGTAGGGCCCTGCGTAGGGCGTCGGCCTTAGATGCGTCGTCGAACAGGTCGGCCACCTCGCGCACCAGACTACCCAGCGCTGTGTCGCTTGTCTCGGAAAATAAAGACGAAAACGCGTCGATCAGCTGCGGAGCGCTGCGGGCACCCGACCGGTACGACGAGATGTTGTAACGGAACGCGTTGACCTTGCTAGGATTGCTCCCGAGCAGGTTAGAGGCGCGCTCAATGACAGCGCCATGGCGGACAAGACGTGCGCGGTCGGCAGGCGAGAGGCTCGCCATGTCGGAAACGCTCATGGCGCTCATCGGGTCGAGGAGCTGATCCGTCGAAGATGGAGAAGCTTGCGCGGCAGGGGAAGTGGAGGCGGAAGAGGTGTTGCCCGGAGGAGGGTTCCGGCCAGTCGTTGCCGCATTCGCATTGGCTGGAGAAGCCTGGCGTGAAGCCTGTGGTGGTGTGGGCGCTGGTGAGGACAGGTGGCTGCCAAAAGTGCGGTTGGAGATGGACTGCGCCGAGTGGATGGCCAGCTGGCGTTGGTACGCAATCTCGTCGCGCCGCATGGTCTGGGACGACGACGCCGTGGGAACGGGCGCGTCCGCGTTGGGGTCACGACCACGGCTCGCACGGCCCTGGTGGCTGCGGCCACCTCCACCGCGGCTCTCGCTGCCACGGAAGTCAAAGTCCGCCATGCTGACGACTTGCACATCGCGCCGCACGTCCTTGGATAGCGAGTTGCCGTGTTCGCTCAGCTGGTGTGCCTTGAGATCGAGCTCGGCCTCAAAGACGACAAACTTCTTCTCGAGGCACTCACGGTCCGAGCAGATGAAATGGTCTTTCCGGAAGTGCTTCTCCAGTTCGTTGTAGTTGCGGTAGTAGTGAGGTTGGCGCGAGTCCCGCCGGTCACAGAGAAAGCAGCGCTCGTGCTTGTTGCGACAGTGCTCATACAGCTTGTCGTCGTCGTAGAAGCGCTCACCACAGAAGCCACAGAGCGGATGGCCTCGGAAGCCTGTCTGGTCCACAGCGCCCGGCCTGTCGTCGCCGTGCCGCATGTGCTTCTCGTGGGCCTTTTCTGAGAACAGCTCGTGCTCGTGAGTAAAGACCTTCTTGTTGCGCGTACACAGGTCGCACATCTTCTTGTGGTGCGTCGAGCGCACATGGCGGTGCAGGTCGGGCCAGCCAAAGCCGGCATAGTCGCAGCTCTCGTCGGGGCAGTTGTACCGCAACAGGAGCACCGTGTCGCCGACAATGTCCTCGTTGGTGTACTTGATGCCAATGTTGTCGTCGGTGCTGCTGATGTCTGCGTCTGTGTAGTCCTCAAAACGCCGCGCCGGGTCGTCTGTAAAAATGACATATGGTGCCGGCGTCCGGCAGTGTGGGCAGTCCTTCGTCCGATAGAGCGCGCGCATGCGCAGCGCGCAGATGTGGCAGGTCAGGTGGTTGCAGGGCGCAATAGCGTGGTGGATGACCGGGTTGGCGCAGATGAAGCATACCTCGGCGTCGTCACCGGCGGCACCGTCCTCGCCGCCGTTGCCTTCGCCAGCTGGCTGCGGCGGCCGCAAAAGTGGATCTTTGCGTGATGGTTGTGGGATAGCCGCGGTGTCTCCGCTCTCTGCAGCATCGCCAGAAGCGTGCCGTCGATGATCACCGCCGCCAAGCCGTCCGCCACGACCTCCGCCGCCACCTCGTCGCCGCTGGTTGCCGCCCTCCGAGGGGCCCTGTTGTGAGTCACCGCCACGCCCACCACTGCGGCCACCGCCACCCCGCCCTCCACCTTCACCACCCCGCCCACGACCGCCTCCGCGGCCGCGGCCGCGGCCTCCACCATCCCGGCCACCGCCTTCTCCACCGCCTCGCCTTGATTGTCTTTGTGACGGGTTAGCGTTTGCTTGGTCGCCGCCGCCGCCGCCGCCGCCTGTAGTGGATGCTGCGCCGCCGCTGTCAGCCATGGTTTGCTGGTCGGCTGGATCGCGGCTGTTTCGGTGGGGCAGGATGTTGGATAGAAAAGAGGTCGTCGTCTTCGAAGTCGCCTTCGCCGTTCTTATCGTCGTTGTCGTCGTCGTCTTCGCAATCGTTCTCGTCGAGAAAGGGAGAGGTGGGGGAGGAGGAAAGGACGACAAGGAAAGGGCACTTGAAAAATGAAAAGATGGCACAAACGCCTAGCGCAATGAGATATGTGATGCAGACAGGCTAAAATCAGAAAAGTATAACGAGCAAAAAAAACAGTTTTGAAAAGTAATGCAGAGTGGGGAGAGAGAAACGAAGATGCCAACGTCAAGACAAGACATGCGAATATGTTTGTCTTTAAAAGGGAAGTTGTGTCGTCAGCTGCTCTTTCCGTCTTCGAGCTGCTTCCTTCCTGTTTGGCAGGCACTACATTTTTTTCGTTTTGGGGCTTTCCGTTTGAATTTCCAATCGCTCCCTCCCTCTTTCCTTCCGTGTGCCACGACTCTCATTGGCTGATCGGCGGCAGACAAAAGGCGAACAAAAAGCTTCGCGGTGCTGTTAGCTCCTGGATTTGGTTGTGGCGCACAGACCAGATACCGAGGGGCAAATTCTTTGGATTCGAGAAGGTGCCGAGCGCCCTCACTACCGCTGGATCGATCACTGTAAAACTGTCCCACACTCGCTGTAGCCACCGCTCCTGCCGTCTCAGCCTGCTACATAAGTCTTGCCTTTCTGGGAAACTTGACGCTCCCTCTTTCCTCGTTTGTCGTTCCCCTGTTCGCCTTGTCCCGTCAAAATGTGTCATACGGCGGTCATACTGGAGCTTCGACAACGCTAACCGGCTCAGCCTTGTACCGAGCCACATTGGCAAGAGTGGAAAGGTAAAATGATACGAGCAGGCGCGAGTGGCAGGGGTAATTACGACGTGGACACTGAGCGCTTCTTTAGGGTGCTACTGGCTACTGTCGGTTGGCTGTAACTGCAGACGGTTTACCAACTCACAATGAGTTCGTTTGAGTCATCCTAGGGTCGTTACACGGCATCACCATGCATGATTCAGGAAAGTAGTCTTTAGATGCTCGGTCACGGACTGACAGTGTGACGCATTCAGCATTCCGCCACGATGTTGGCATAGAGCGAATGCAATTGATTATTCTGCATATTGTAGGTGCAACTGTATTACGGAGACAGAAGCAAACGCAATTTGTTTGAGACAAGACAGACACCGACGAATCGATAACAAGAGATGGGAAGGAACAAATCAAACATATCGGTGTCAGTGGCCGACAGCAAGGGCAACGGAGGCAAGGTAAATGAAAAACAAAATTAATGATAAGCGACAAAAGACAAAAGAGGATGGAGATGCAGTCACAAAATACATAAATAAATAACAAGACGAATGCAAAGTGCGCCAGCAGAGAAAAGATAAAGACCAAGACCCGCCATAACGCCATAGTATTTTCACTGTCAGCCTCACATATTTCACAGCCTTGCAGCGGCCTCGCCTCGCCACGCCCATATGCTCCAATCGCAGATCCCCAGTCGTCATCGTGACGTCGTCCACCATCACATCGTCTCCGGCGTCGCTTCGCACCCCATCCCCCATCAGGTCGTTTCGCGCTCCACAAGATGGAAAGATGGCATCGGTGCTCCCTTGCCCCCTTGTTTCCTCTACTCCTCGTCCACCGGATATAGGTGGTTGCTGAGCAGTTTGTTCATCTGAAACATGTCAATCTTCTGCTGCTTGAACACGGCCTGCATCTTCTCGTCGCACCGAATTTGTCGCTTGTCCTGTGGGTCTTGCAGCTCGTGGCCCTTGATGTGCTCCCACAGCTTCTTCACTACCTGCGGCCGCGACAGCTGGGACACGCCCACCAGCTCGCCGAGCTGATAGCTCAGGTTGAAGGGCTTTTGGAACCCGCCCGACGCCTTGCGCTTTTCCTTGGGCGCGTCACCGTCGCCTCCGACGTCGTTGTCGCTGTCCTCGATCTTGGCAGAGCTCTTTTTCGAACTTGGTTTGGACTTGCTCTTGGATATTGACCCGCTGCCGGCCTGCTTTCGCGGCTTCGACTTGGACGCGCTGCCGCCGCGTGTTGTCCGTGCCCGCGCAAGACGGTTTTCTTGTGCCTGCAGCTCAGCGGCGAGCCGCGCATCGGCGTCCTCAAGCGACGACGACGAGCGCTTATGTTTCTTCTTGGCCGGGCCGTCCTCATCCTCGTCGTCGTAGTCGTGGTCGTGTGCGACAGGTCGACTCCGGTCGTAGTCGTATTCCAGAGACACTTTGATCTCGTCCCCGTTGGCGCTGCCACCGCCGTTGACGGCCGGGTCCGGCGACTGCGACTGCGAGTTGATGGCATCGAACCGGGCCTCAATGAGGTCTTTGATGGCGACTTTTTGGTCGCTGAGGTCCTTGCCGCCCAGAGCCTTCTCGAGGGCCTTGCGGACCTTCTTGCGCGTGACGGTCTCGAGGTCGGCGGTCGCCAGGATGGCATCGACCAGCTGCGTGTACCGCCGCATCTCCTCGTCGGTGACTGTCAAGTCAGTAAACACTCACATCGACACGAAAAACCAAAACCAACAGGACCCGAGACATACGTGGGGTCGTCATTGTGCCGGCTCAGAGCAACAAGGTCGTCACAACAACTTTCGCGGCGTAGAGACAGCGGGGGAGAGGAGGATGTACGTCGCGTGGTTGTGCGGTTGGTGACGGCACCAAATCGAAGCTCGCAATCAATCGCAAGTCGTAGCGACGGATATCCGCGTGAACTTGGGATGTGCGACAGGAAGCGACGTCGGGGGCCCGCGTATCGGCGCCGCAATGGGATGCGGTCGTGTTCGGGTGAATTATTGTCTTGAGTTTGATGCGGGGACAGAGGGATGGCGTGTCGGTGCGGTATCTGTCGTCACTTTCGCAATCGTCGCGGCTGTCAATCGGTGGGTGAGAAGAGGTTCTGGTAATGGTTGCACGGAGGACGTTGCGGAGAAGCTGCTTGCGGGTGGCTGGTGGAAAAGCTCACCAGGGTGTTGTGTGCGTGTGAGCGCGGTGGAGAGGTGGAGGTGGAACTGGATGTGGAGAGAGACGACCAAAGTGGAGGCCTGTCGTGTTTGCAGTTGGGTATTGCCGGCGCACGGAATCGGCGTTTTTGGTGCTGGCGTTTGATGTTTAGGGCGCTTAGAGGTGGCACGGTGGCAGGCAAAGGCTCTTTGGCTCGGTGTGGCTCGCTGGTGGCAGAAAGAGAAAAGTGGGCCCAGTGATTTGCTCAGTTGCACGGGATGATCTCTAGTCCCTTCTACTACCGCTTGGAATCGCTGTATCGCATGTTTTGCTTTATATGTGACGGGGTTAGACGAGCGGCTCGGAGCCCCGAAATGTAAAACAGACCAGAAAGGGTAAAAGAAGAAACGAAGGGGCCAGGCGGACGCACGATAACAGACTTGGCCGCGAAGTGACCTGAAAGAAAGGGAAAATAAGAGGGCAACAACGGCTGTGACGTTGAGGTGTCGCGAATACAAAAACCCATGAAAATCCCAGGTGGAGGGGTCCCTATTCCTGGCTTCTCTCTGTAGTATCTCTTATTCTTGTCTTTTGTCTTTGTTGGGCTCTTTCTCCCACCCGCGTCTGGTGTGATGTCTCTCGGCAAGTTTCTTTGTACTCGGCGAGTTTGCGGGGAGACGCGTAAAGGCGTAGTGTGCGAGTTCGGTCAACCAACAGAGACAAAAAAAGAAAGCAGAAAAAAAGAAACTGATATCGGATGACAAAGATTCGATACGCAAATCACGATTGGAACCAAATCGGGTGCTCGTGAGAACGACTTGAAACCGCTGGCAAGAAATTGGCAACCAGAAAGGGAAAAGGGATAACAATTGATGGCAAGTAAATGTGGAAGGAGCACGGTGCGCCGGTGTGTTAGGGCAAGGAAGGTACGGTCAGTTTATGTCCGGCGAGAAGCTACAGCCGGAAGGCGCAAAAAAGAGACAACAATAGGAAGGAGTAACGCATGGAGTGTGCAGACTGCGGGGACGACTGCATGACCGGAGCGGTGCCGGGACAGGAAGGCACAACACAAACTAAAATGTGAACTCGTGATCAAGTGATAAGTTCTGGCATCTTAGGAGCGTCACATTAAGATACGTCGATATTGCTGTGCAGTCACTCAGCGCCAGTCGGAGTTAGCACAGCTGCCATCGCCAGTGGGCCTGTCCATTTCAGCGACTTCCTGGGTATGGATCCACTAACATGGCGAGTGTTTATCGGTTGTCGCTGCCCTTTGGCGGTTGAGCTGTTACTCGCAAAAGTTAGTAGTTACAGTTGTTTCAATGGCTGGAGAGGCTGCTTTAAGAATAGTAGCGTTTATGGACGACAATGTAAAAACATAGCACCGTCATCCAAAAACAGTTCTCTTTTCGCATATAACAGAGCATATTTTAGTTAAGAAAGACTAGATTTACAAACGGCTCAATCAATAATATGAACGCTCAGTATGTCGTACTATTCAGACAGCGTTATGTCAAATAAGTTGCTTTATTTTTGTGGGGGGGGGGGATTATTTGTTTTGTTTCCTGTAAAAAAAACATCCAACTTGAAACTCCAATACATCTACGACCGAGCAACCAAATGTAGCAAAGAATACATGTAATTATCTATACGTACATAATGCTTCATACATTTTACCTATTGTATCATCAATGTAAAGAAGAACATGTAGAGGAAGCCGGACGTCATTTTTTTTTTTTTTTTTGAAGCTGTAGTTGAGAAACAATCTGGACACCTTTTATGAAGGACTAATATTGATTGTCTTGAATAATGAACTGACCTCGCTTTTCCCCTTTACGAGGAAATCGCCAGGCTATAATCAAGATGGCATATGAGCCACAGGTACATGATAGTAAACAAGCTTTGCGTACGGTTTAGACTCAGTCCTTGTCCTGGACTTGTCCTGATGTCAATGTCATATCGTAGTTACACCCTTCGCGGGTAATTGTCCCTGGCCAGATATGGTCAAGACATTTCACATCTAAATCCAACACTTCGGTGACGACGGTAATCAAAACAGGCGAAGCCACCTCCTAGTCACTACTGAAGAAAGAGAAACAATATGCACGCAGAGGGTAGATAATGACAAAGTAGAAAAACAAACAAATAAAACAGTGAGACCTGCTACATTTAATTGCGTCTCTTTGGGGCCTTCCTGTCTCCCAGCGCGGCTGATTCTGCTCGCCTCCGATTCGGCTGTCGTGGAACAAGCAGGTGTTCCCAATATTGTTAACGTCGTGTTCCGTCATGCTAGACATACAAAAGATATGAGTGAGCAAGCATCGATTGGTCCACGCCTCGTTGTTACCTGTCAAGCAAACGAAAAGAAATAAGAGAACATTGTCATGAAACAACGAATAGGATCAACGAGCCACTCTTGAGAGGTTGTACAAGACGACGCAAGCTCGCAAACACGTCGTCACGTAAGCCCACGCACAAACCCATGAGCCCCAGCCTGCATCATGTCCTTTCCCAGAAAACAGAACATGCGGGAGTGCAAGCATGCACGACATCGTCCACCAGGTGACGAAAATGGACGTTCCCCATCGGACATGACCATGCCCCAGGCTCGTATTCTAGCTATCCAGTACACGGTCCATCATTGGTGCGTTTGTATACCAGGATGTGGGAAGATTGACAGATCCGAACGGGCCAAGAAACCTTCCTCAGGAATTTTAGAGTACCTGACGTGTGACTTGCAACACTCCTTGTTTCCTCTGTCTCTTATGTCTTTATGCCAAACGAAAATAACGCCTGCTTCCGTTATCCCCTTGCATTACAGTTCGTACTCTGAGACAGCGTACCTTGCAGAACAGACAACGAATTTCAGATCTGGCAACGCCGAGTACGCAAGAGAAGCCGAGGAAAAAGAGGAAGGGGAGGTAGATGCACGGCATTGGCTCTCGAGGATAAAAACCTGTCAAGGCCAGCACCCATTGTATTTTTGGAAAACATCCGATCAACAAGACCACACTAATACCGGAGATCGACCAGAGTTACTCAGAACGAGTTGACAACCAGCCCACAAACAACCTCATACTTTCATCTCCACACATTTACCTTCATCATGGCTTCGCCATCTCGCACGAGAACCTCTAGCCTCCTCCGCACCGTCGCCGTCGCCGCCTTTGCTGCTTCGGCATGTGCGGCTCCATCACTTACACCTGCACTGGCAGACCTCGAAGTTCGTGTCTCTGTCGCCAAGACCAACTTTGGCGCCTCATGCACCAACATCGCCTACTTTGGCTACTGCCGCATCGAGGCCGACTGTACGTCCGACGGAAGCGACGTCACAGACAAGAACAAGGGCAGCCTTCAGCACACCTTTCTCGACATGGGCCAGTGCATCGGCTACGATGCGCCCTCCAAGGCCCTCAAATGGCGCAGCAAGTCCGTGGCGCATTGGCAGTCCACGTACTGTGCGCCCTGCAGCCACTGCACCATCGACCCCAAGACGACGAAGCTGACGTGCCAGTGCCAGTATGCAGACGCCACGAACAACCACGCGACGTATCTGACACTGAGCGACCATGTGTCCAACACGGCTGGCGTGTTGAGCTGCCTCAATGTCGCGGGTGACCGTGACAATAATGATTGAGGGACGTTTCAGGCAACTGGAAAAGAAGGGAGAATGGGAGAATACGAAGAGTCATCGCTGTTATGTCGAACCAAACCAAAAAAGACCAGAAATGGGTTGGCACAGTCGCAAAGGACCACAATTGCTATTTGAAGATCAAAAGGTATTCTATCAGGGAAATAAGCATGTTTCTAGATGTTGTATAAAAACAGTGGTCACGCATGTGCATATATTTCGTTACGCAAAGTTCGCTCTCGCTTCATTCAATGCGCTAATCTTTACTTTCTTGTGCCTGGTCTTCCCCACCCGACCTTGCTCACTGTCTTAAAGGCATCCTACCTTATTTACATGTTACCGACAGCTACTGCACACACTCGAAAACGACTCCCTAAGAATGATCTTGCCTGGGAGGTTGCGGCAGGCACTTCTCTCGCGGGCCGCATACGAGCACTGTTTAATGCTGTCGTAGATGTGTTCGTCATGGCCACAGCCTTGGTAGTGGACGGCAATCCATTTGATGTAGCACATTTTTTCGGCGAAGTAGTGAAATTTGAAGTCGTGGGGGACTGTTTGGGAGCGAGAAGTCCAGCACAGAACTGAAAGTGAAGGACTGGACCAGTGTGGTTTATATATTGTCTTCGAGAGGCACTAGTCAAGTAAAATTGTACATTGAAAGGCAATTTCAAATCGTGTTTTCGCAGTGATTCATCAAACCATTGTCCGTCGTTCTATACTTATGTCATTATATCCCGTCACGTATGAACTGCTCGCCCGGCAGCTCTTACGAGCGCAGGTACTCACACACGGCCTTGCCCCAGCGCACGCCACCTTTGTATGTCCACATGCCGGGAGCATTTCCTTTTTTGAGTCCCTCAATCGCATCGGCCAGGTCGGGACCCACGCCTTCACTCTTGAGATCTTGCAGTGGGAAAAGATGTGTCTTGAAGGAGAAGAGGATTAATTTTGTGGCGGGAAGGCGTGTCAAGGTTTGGCACTCGACCCGAAGGTGCGTTTGAGCAATGTCAACATCGGCGTCGTGTTCGACATCGTCCCCTTTGTGAACATGGTTTCCATTGGGCACGAACAGGTTCGCGTGTGTTTGGACAGACCACTATAAGTATGAGTACGTTCTCTTGGCAGTGGAAGCACAAAGGAGGGCAAGAGATAGACCTACATTAAGTCGTCTCACGCTCTGGCCAACGGCGAGCCGCTTGAAGAAGCGCTCCATGCTCGGCCCAATCTTATCGTATGACGGAACCGGCTTGTGGATGTCCCTGAGAAGCAATCCGAGCTTTGCCGACGGGTCGAACCCAGACGGGAAGCAACAGAGGAAGGCCACCAGGCGGTGGCTTGTTTCAGGGTAAGCCGGTCCATCATCGCCGGCTAGTGTTTGGATGTCTTCCTCTTGCAACAGAAACAAGTCGTCTTCGACCGTTTCGCCAAGGGTACGCAGGGCGTCCAGTGGGTTGGTAGGTGGACTGCGCGGAATATCTTGTCCAGTGGCGGCGTTGTGTAGCGACGCTGTGGAAGCCGCTCTCGTAAAGATCGAGGAGTATCGTGCAGGCAGATAGTCCATCAAGTAGGCATATAGCTCATCCACTGCCGCCTTGGCTCCCGGTGTGCCGATGGTGCCCATGACTATGTTTGGGTTGCTCTCCATCAGTCTGCGCCGTGTCTTGATGCGTTCTCGATAGTTACTGTCGAGGACGATAAGGTCTTCGGGCAAGGAGGACTGCAGCGCCATGGTGATGTGATAGGCCGGCTTGTAAGGCCGGAACTGAGTTGGTCTGACAGTCGTATAGTCGAATGCTGGCAAAGGCGTGATGGAAGGTGGAGGCGTGATCTTGCCATCGTTGGCTGACTTTTCTGCGTTTCTGCCGACTGCTACGTTTCTCCTGGGCTTCTTGTTACGCTGCCTGAGACAGAGACCGACCACTAACGCTGATACGAGGAGGACGATGAGATATAGATCCATGTTGTATAATTAGGAAACACAAACCAGCATGTCTAAATCAAATCGAACACCAAAAGAAATACGAAAGAGGGTCGAGGAACTTATTGATTGAACCCGGAGACAAAAGGACGATCGAGAACAACTTGATCCGTCTGTTGTCGACAGCCGCGGTATCGCTTTGACATCTTAATGGAGGTCTCGAGCGGGGTGCACACCAAAATAACCACACTAATAATACTCGTCGTAGCTCTGGTTCCTTGGCGATTGGATGGCACCGTTTTAGGAAGGTCGTGCCGTGTTCTGACTGAGAGGGTGATCACACACGCGGCAACTGCCGACAGCAGCCGTGTTGCCTGTCCATGTTGAGTATACATTCCCGATGTAGCGGCCTCTGTGGTGATAGAGTCAAGGTCGAAGATAAGAAGGGATAACCACGACGCGTCAAGAAGACGATGGCCTGGAGAAACGTGGGACGAATCATGAGAGGTGAACGCCCCATCGCCGAATAAACCCCGTCCCCACATAGTGCGTTGTTGCGATGTGAGACTGTAGGGAGTCGCATATGTCAACATCCAGCATCGAGCAGGTAAACGAATCACGAATACGTACTATTGTCAACAGGCCTCAACTATGTCGTCAAGCTGGCCGTTCTTTCCTCGTGCAAATGGCAACATGCATTCTGCCCCTGCACACCGCCTGGAGCCAATCATAGCAAGAATCACGAGGCTGAGTTGTGACTTCCTTTCCTGGTATCTCGTACATAATGTGGCGTTGACGGTCAAGGGGTTCAATAAAAGGGGTCTTCACCGCCTTTCAGCTTTGTCGCTGGAGTGACAATGGCTGGAGTGGCAATGGCGCGTTGCACAACGCGTAGCCCTCTTTTCGTGATGAGGCGGCAACTTTGACATCGATCACGACGAAGTTCGAATCAATAGCACTTCACAATAGGTGGCCAGGATCGGGTCGTCTCTGAAAGTCGGCAAGACGAGTGTACCCAGAGTCGCCTGAACGTCATTTCCGGTCTTCTGTACCCATCACCACTTCATCGCTTTGGCACCACCACCATAAAACGACCGCTGCGGCCTTGTGTATTTCACGGAGCATGGAGTCCACGGATGTAAATGGCGGGCAAGATGTCGGGTACGAATACGATCCCCAGACCACGCTCGAATCGATCGAGAAGAGCAAGACGATCAATTTTACCATCAGTGCCAACTACACATCCGGCTGGCAACCGCGGGAGGCCTTTCGTGAGCTTGTACAGAACTGGTAGGGTCACCGGGTCACCTTTTACCTTTTTCTCAATCGTCCCTTGCTGTTGTACTTTCCACCGTGTTCTGACAAGATTTTGCGGGCTTTGTGAATAGGCGAGACGGTATCATCGAATCTTTCAAGCTGGCCAGACATGAGTTTCGTGTCATACGACGAGAGCAAGCGCTAGACCATAACATCGAAATCATGTATAGCGTGCCAAACGTGAAGTGGACCGGGGACACGGATCCACGATGGCTCGGGTATATTCGCTATACAGGCCGCGATGGTGAAGGATCCATCGATATGGTCAATTGTAAGGCCACCCTGCAGCCACAGTATCTCGACATGGGTGGCTCGAGCAAGGTTGGCCAAACGGAACAGGCCGGTGCCCATGGCGAAGGTCTCAAAATTGCATTACTCGTGTTGATGCGCAGTCCGCAAAACCACTCTGTTCGCTGCTGCTCTGGGGGTTTCAACTGGACCTTCAATTTCACCACAAGCGGACGACTTGTTGCCCGCTTGCAGCGCATGTCGGAAGCAGCCATCGATCGGGCTGTGGAACAAATGGAGCGACAGACTCAGCGACCAGGAGCATTGTTACCTTTCACAGCGTCACCAAATCACGATGTACGGTTCGTGATTGGTGAGTACCGGACTGGCCGTAATGAGACAGGCAACATGGTAAACCGGAGTCCTGTCAAACAGACACACTTTGAGGAGTGGACAGCGGCGGCTTTGTTCCTCCACAGCACGGAACCTGGTGACATACTGACAACGAGTGCTGCGGGAGATCTACTTCTCGCGCCACATCTTCGGGGAAAACTTTACCTTAAAGGTCTGCTATTGAAGGAGTCGAAAACTGGCCAGTCGGCCAGTATGACTGGACGCCCGCTTCGCTTTGGCTATAACTTCGCCATCGGTCGGACGAATCGCGAGAGAATGTCTGTCGGAAGCGCAGGAGAGGAGGGTCGTGCGATGTTGGCTATTTGGAATGCGGTACTTCAGGAGTACCCGTCGTTGGCCACTTCGGCGGAAAACTTGAGCGATATGCTTAATACTGTCGAGCCGGAGTATGCAGATGTTAGTGGAGCGAAGTACATGCCGAGAATGCTGGCCGAGTCACTCAAGAGGCACCTTTTTTCTCGGGTGCCTCAAAACAAGTGGTACTACAGCAGCGTTGAGAAGAGCAAGGTAAGCCGGTGTCTTTATCCTTTCTATTGCTTTTTACTGTTATTTACTGTGCTCACCGACGTTTTATACTTTATAGAACCATCGACTGGACGACATCTTTCGCGGTCTCGGATGCGAGGGTGTTGAGCTCTCAAAGCCTTACTGGGAAGCGCTGCGCCAGTATGGTCTTCTTCGAACCGCCGAGGAAGAGGAACGCCGCCGATTCATGGCGGCACCTATTGTTCCGCCCCCGGCCACCAGCTTCGCGAAATCGCTTTGTCGCCTTCTCCATGCCTGCTTCCATGGCTGCTCGCAAATGAAGGGACTTGATTTTGTTTTTGTTGGGGCAGGTCAGCTGAACCTTCAACTCTACTTTTCAGACGACCACGACCTCCTGTTCCGAATCCATGACCGCTGGCTTTCGGTGCAGAGTGCGTCCGCTGAGTTGGGCTTGTCCGAGTTTCAATCGGAGTCGGACATTCTTTTCCATGTAGTGAAAAGCTTATTTTTTGATGCCCTGGAGCAGTTACCGCTGCAAGATTTTACTAATCCAGACGGCGGACTGCATAGCCGTATCCAAGATCGGCCCCGCCGCCGGGAGGCCATCCGCGCTGAACAGCGTCTGCTCAACTACATGCGCATCGCAAATTCAAGTATCGAAACCAAGAAAGGATTGCCCGCTTTACGCATTTCTTGGCCTATGACCCAGCCCGAGGTTGAGATCGAGATCCAGTGCCACTTATTGTCGACATGCTCCCATTTGATGAACAAACTTGTAGCCCGAGATGGTAAAGGCCCCCTCTATTGCGATTTGGGTGATGCGAGTGTTTAATTTGAGTGTTTAATTCTTCTGCTAATGTTCTGCAATTCGTCTTGCTCATACAGTTTGTTCCGATTATTTGCCCTGTATCAAGCCGAGGGATACGGAACGGCCCACTACACTTGCGGGTACTCCGGCCTGCCGTGTTGTTTTGACAGGCCTACAGGAGGTGCGTGGCCTAGTTAGGGGCGAAAAATACTTCTTTCTGTGTATTGTAATGCCCAGTGACCCTGGTGCATTTGTATTTGTGTCTGATACATTCGGCGGTCTTGACGACACAACCATCGCATCCGCGCCAAGTACGAAATTGGCAACGCCGCTCATCGGTAAGAAACCTCCATCCCAGTGCATGAATGGCACGAGACGATGTGGCGCACATTCTGACACTTGTATTCAGAAGTTGGCGAACGACTGGAACAGGTCAACATTGTGGATGTCGAACGATGGCATGCGGTAAAAAGAGACGGACAGGTGTCGGAGCGTGAAGTCATGGCAGTCATGAAGGACACACTCTTGGAAGAGGACCGATCTCGGAAGCGGCAAAGAGGGACTGAGTGAAGGTGTGCCTGAATGCAAATTCTCAGAACTCGGAGGGATATAAAAATGAAAGGAATGCGTAGTGTACCTTGGTGGACTGACTCAGTAGTGGCCGATTGGGGTTTTCTTTTTTCTTTTTCTTTTTTTTTTTTTTTTTTTTCGTTTTTTCGTTTTTCCTTTTTTGTCTTTCTTTTATTTGCGTTTCGTTTTTGTGCTATGCGGTCGCAACTAGTAGCGACATAATCGATATTACAGAAGCAAGCATAATTTGCTTTTCTATTTCATTTTGTTTTCAATTCGGAATAGAACGACTGTTGAACTGCCAAATGCTCCTCGAGGTTGACACTACTCGCCGTCATGTCCTGTTTCAAAACAATTTTGCTTGTTCCATAACCACCTCGTCGACCATGAAGACCACGCCAGGGCCAGTCCTTCCATACAGAGTAAAGTACTCTGGAACGCCCCAAGAGTACCTGCAGCAGCTGACGAACGTGGATAGTGGCCGCTCATGTCGTCCGGACTGGGACGCCAAAGAAAGTGTTCAGGTTCGGCGCGACGTTGGTCAGTCATATTGCGCATATTGGTATGGTGCTCATGGATTCAGGTGCTGTTTTGCCGCATAATTCCCCGTGGCGCGCCATGTTGCGCTCAACATGGGCTGTTACTGGAGCTGGAAAGGTGGCGAGGGACCTGAAAAAAAAAACGCTTAAAGCTTTCACCAGATATCCAAGAGACAATTGACCGGTTTATCAAGTAAGTAATTGCTTTTTCCGTTCATGAAAATCAAACGAAGTCGTACAACGAACACTTGAATTGCCGGGGACACTGTAGCCGTACTAGACGTTAACGGGAGTGGTCACTAACACCCGGTGAGTTTATTGCTATTTATGCCAAAACGAGGGCCAAAAATTCCATAGGAGCATTACCTCCTCCCACGAACAGATCACGATGGCCCCAGCGAGAGACGTTGACCGATATGCGGACCAGCCTTGTCTCGAGTGTTGAACCTGCATTTTATCGTCTTGTTCTTTTTTGACTTCTGTTGTGGAGTTTACCTGTATTGTAAATTGGTGGGAGTCGTCATCGCTGTCATTGCTGATATTGCCGACGTTGCTGTCGCCGTCTACCAGAAATAGCACCCTATGACTGTCGACCTATCTTGCTTGGCGATTAGACCAGTCAACCGTACTTTATTTGGTGATGTTTATTTTGATAGTGCCAGTACAGATTCTGCCTTTTGCCGGAAAGGCGGTGCTCGCCAACAGGCAGGGCTATCGGCATGCGCGGCGGCCGAACGCACAAGGTTTGTCGTATGAGAGCGTGGCGGCTCTCAATGTTTGCTGCAAGATCACCACCGCCAGCTTCAAGCTAACCTTGTCTCACTCCACTACAAATCAGGCCCTTGAGGTTTACTTGGGTCCCCAGACCTCGCTGCTAGCTGTGTAAACCTGCTTGCACTGGCCACGTCTCGCGTCGCTGGCTACGCTAAAGAGACAGACATCCTGGCCATGGCTTTATGGCGTACTGTGTCAGCAACACTGACAGCCCGCAAACGAGCAACGCGACAAAGAGTGTGTCGTTGTGGTTGGCAAGGAGGAGATTCTTGTCGAACGACCAGACCAACTGGCAGCACCGCGGATTCCCGTGTATGTTGTAGGGAGTAGCGTGGTGTGGAAAGATCCATGGTATATCGTGGTGAGGCAAAACGGTATATTCGTTAAATGATGCGTGCTGTCATTTTTGTTAAACAGCCATGATTTGGGTTGCACGTGAACAGTAGTCACCCCAGTATTGGCTGCCCCCTCCGTGCCAGTTCCCACCGCACCGACGCAGCCAAATCGTCGTCGTGGTTGGCCACTGGTGCAAAGTGCAGAAGACGCCGGGCCTTGTCAATGCTGTAACTGTGTGATTCGATGCAGTAGGACAGAGACGCGCTTGTGAATTCGGTTGGCGGCTGGGCCTTGCCAAACGAAAAAGCCCAGTACGACCACTCGGCCACGGCGACGACAGCGACCATGATCCACGATGGCAGCACCCAAACCTTGTCGAGGGCCTCTCGACCCCGTGCAATGCCCCAGATCACACGGGCGTGGTGCCAAAAGGGCACAGGCGCGCCGTCTGACAGGTTGAACGCTGCGCCGGCCACGCCGGCGGCATTCCCTTCCAACAGTGCTTTGGCTGCCAGGACGTGGCCCGCCGCTACATTGTCCGCTGAGGCCACCTCCATGTGCACTCTGTTGCTGTCCTCGGATCGCTTGCCCAACTGGATCAGAGGGGCGTTTCCCTGAGCCGCGGCAAGAATTTCGTAGAGTCCCTGCGTGTGCCGCTCACCGTAGACATGTCCCGGCCGCAGCACGACCGTTTGCAGGTGGCCAGGGTCACTGTTGGCGGCACGCACAAGTGAATCGGCCACCGCCTTCGTGCGGCAGTACTCGCTCATTTTGGGGCGTCTCCCCTTTCCGTCCCCCAAAACATCGGTCCATAGTGGCCAGTCTTCGCCCGTTTTGTCGTGCGGCGGATCGGCATAGACGTCGACGGTCGACGTGTACACGAATGCTTTGACAGGAGGGCATTCGGCGGCTGCCCGCAACAGTGTCGCCGTGCCTACGACGTTGGTCGCGTGAAATTCGCTCTGGCGGCTCGACGGCAGCGATGCCGGCGGTGACGCCATGTGGAACACGGTGTGTGGTTGCAGCGTGTCGAGCAATGAGCGGACGGCTGCTTCGTCGGTGATGCCGCCTTGCGTGTAGGACGAGACGCCGTCGACGCGATTGTTGCCAGTGTTTATGTCGAGGACATGGACAGGCTGCAGCGGCCGGGCGTCGTCTCGCAGCAGATGGCGCACAAGGTGGTATCCAAGAAAGCCACAGCCGCCAATGACCAAACTGCCACCCGTTGCAGTCTTTGTCGTGCGATGTTCAGCCATGGTCGTGTTATTAGGTTTCTGTGCATGTGTGCATGCGTGTGTGAAATGAGATGTCGGCTTTCCTTTCGTTTTTGTGGCTTAATTCGGTCATCTTGCGTGGCGTGGCTGTCACAGCTACCTTGATTATGGGTTTGTTCTCTGGTCGATCGACGTGGTTACATGAGCCACGGAAGGGTCATCTGACCAGGCCGATCGTCTCCTTAATGGGACGGAATTACAGAAGTCTGTAGAGACAGTAGGGCCTGGCGCAACAGCACAAGCTGCTCGCTATTTTCAAGGGGGAGTACCACTCCACAGCAATCGGAAGCATTAAAATTATCCTACAACCGTTTCAAAAAGGAACCCATCTTACGAATACAATGTTACA
Source organism: Sporothrix schenckii 1099-18 (assembly GCF_000961545.1). Classification (NCBI taxonomy): domain Eukaryota; kingdom Fungi; phylum Ascomycota; class Sordariomycetes; order Ophiostomatales; family Ophiostomataceae; genus Sporothrix; species Sporothrix schenckii. The sequence goes on from NW_015971145.1 coordinate 6,288,007, forward strand.
CTTTCGGCATCAGTCACCTTTTTGTCCGTTTGTCCGTTTCCGAAAAGTCAACTTCCTCCAAGAAGACCGCTTAAATTACAATGCTCGTACGGTAAATTTTAACAAATTTGAGGTAGAACATCTCAAGGGTCATTCCTCCCGTTGTCGAACACAATGGGTCGTAGTCGCGTCCTCTATGATTAACGGCCATTCTTGTCTGCCCAAACAACGACATGTCACCGCCAACACACTTCAACAGCATTATCATCATCTAAAAGTTCATTGACTTTACATCTCACCTTGTCGAAAAATCCTGTCGCCCTCTTTTTTCCTTGTAAGTTCACGCTCGTCACGCTTCAAAGGGCCAACGACGATGCACAGCCGCTGCTGTCGAAGTGCTCATTAGGAAGGCAGAACCTGATGCCGTCGACGCACCCGCCCCAGGCCCGGTTACAGTTGCAGACGCGCAGCTCGACGGTGAAGTCGAACCAGCTGCGACACGGGCACTCGCCGAAGACATGTCGTCGCTGCTCGGACTCAATGTGACTGCACCAATCGTCAGGTCCGTCACCATCCATTTCGTGGTTGCCTCCACATTCACGACCGGCTGCGTGCCGTGGAGAGTGTGTGACGTTGTTGCGAGACGTACGCTAGCAGCGTTTGGTGGTCGCACGCGGTACAGTTGCTGCCCGCGGCAAACGCGTCACTCCATTCCAGGTCGTACCCTATAAGGGAAATATTGGGCCCGGTCGGGCCCCGTCCCGCTGTCAGGTACTGCTGGATCCACGGCCGGATTTCCTTGATCGACGACGCGTTCATGCCCGATGTGTCGCAAATCGTTCACTGTCTGCCAAGCCACGTGTACCCATATCGAAACACGGCCCGGCCGCCGTCTGGTAGACCGACTGAACCACGGCCGGCTTGGCCTCGCCGGCAAACAGCTCCGGGTCCGCATAGATGGTGCCCACAACATGTCCCGGCTTGATGTACGCCGACAGCCATGTTGACAAGACACCACCAGACGGCAGGCCCGCGACCATTACGGACCATTGCACGACAAGACCAATGAAGCGCACCAGAGCTGGCTTGCCGAATGAACCGGTGGCGGTCAGGTTCATGCGGATCTCGCCCAAGTCCGCCACTTGCTCGCAAATGCCGTGTGCCGTGATGACAGAGCTGTGGCCGGCTGCTTTAAGGTAGTTGCTCGTGGCGGCATCTTTCGTCGTGGCGGTGTAGCCGACCTGAGCGGCAGCCGCCAGGAACGCTGCTGTGCGAATTCCTAGCATTCTGGCACATGGCAAACGTGATAAGTGTGACATGTGTCGACCAGAATATTGTCTTCATACGAAACGAAGCTGGACCGCGGATTGGGGGTGATGAGCAACAGGACAGGAAAGTGTGCGGTATTTTCACCTGTGCGAGAGGGATCGCCTCTGGAGGGACGTGATGCGGTATTGCTATGTATAGATTTTCGTACTGCTGTGCTGTAGCGCACATTTGGTAGCCGGTGCGTCGGTGTTTGTAAGGTCCGTGCAGTACGTGGTGTCATGCATGAAGTACGATTTATGTCGTGGACAACCTATATTGTGCATAGCGACGTGGTGTTAATGAGCCCCGTCGACCGTCCTTGGACTCTGGTCTCACTGACGAGATCTTTCGTTTCACTGAAACATTTCGGGAAGTGGCTGGCACGGTAGCCTTTTTGCCAGTATTGACATTTTAGTTCGACCTCAACTATCCGGAGAGTCTACGCGGCAGCAGTTTATCAACATCTTAATACGTGAAGCTAGCATCATGAACCCACCAATATGTACGATGAAGGGGTTGAGTACCCCAAGCCACGAACACATAACCTCGGGTCAGCCTAGAAGATATCGATTCCGATCCTCGAGATCTTTTTTTTTTTTTTCATCAGTACCACAACGGCTTTTCCGAGAGCAACATGATTTCGACGTCGACGAAGGATACTATGTTTTGCTGGCACAACAGCCACACTTTGGACAGCCAGGTTTAGACCACCAATAAAATCGAGACTCGGTACGGCCCACAAGACATTCCATGCATGGAAGGCCCAGCGTGCTGTTCTTTCCAACCTTGCGCGCAGCAGCACGACCGGATTCAGCGAAGACCACTATGGGAACGACCCGTACCTTGCATTGATCCTCAAGCGGCCAAGTGTAAGGACTACGGGGGACCACTTCTACTGCTCTGGAAGGCCAGGATGGAAGGTTCATGGAAGACTGTCAAGACGCACAAGAGTGGGATCCGGCTTCCGGGTCGTGGAACAAGAATTAAAAAGCCTGTATCCCATCCATCCGACGATGGGCACAAGAGAGCCAAGCTCTGGGCGGCCTCTCGCAAATGGCCTAGGTCGGCGGATTGAATCTTGACTACTGTGCCACCCGTGTGCAATGCCTGTCTGGGCACCAAAGCTTGATTTTGCTGTAGGACTCACGTCGAATGCTTGAAATACGGAACAAACGGAGCTCGAACGTTGCGAATTTGTTTTTCCTCTTCATGCACGTCTTTGTAAAGTATAAATTATTGGGATTTCTGATTTCCTTTCAGGAAGCCAGCCTCGGTCGCGCGCGGAGCAGCATCCTTGCCGTGACAATCCACACAACGACAAGCTGCAGCCATGTGCGGCCGTGTGCTCCTCTTGTGAAGACCGAGTTTCTTTCTGCCGTAAGCCGTACTTCGTATCTCATCCACAGCTATTCGATTCATGCAGAAGTGTTGTCCTTGGCACACGGGGTCAACGAGCTGACTCGCTCCCTCCGTATTTTTTTCCCGGACATTGCCACCCAAAGCAATACCCTTTCCAGAGCATAATGGACAATTGCTCTGACAATTTCTCAAAGAAAACACAGCAGCGGAGGAGGTAACCGCCCACACATTGGTGGGGATGCGCCGTGGGAAATCATCGCCAAGCCACCGAGGCCCAGTAGGATGTGAGACTGGACGTAATAGTAGAAAACCAAAAGACATTTTCAGTTCCGCGGACGTACCAAAAGCAACTCGTAAGAAACTCGACTTTTTCTATCAATGCCTTCAAACATTCCGACCAATGGTAGTCGCTGTATCCAACACGTTTTTCAGTTGCTCTGTGTGTCGTGCTCAAAGCCAAGACCGCCAAGACTATCGCCAAGGTGCGAGAGTGGATCGATAACAAGACCGAATTGAAAAAATACAAACTTGACACCGAATGGGGCCTCATAGGTCTTTGTCGGAAGAAAATTTTCGGCGATGCGGACAAGTGAAAAACTAGACAATGAAACGCGGCAGCAAATTCGTCGATATGTGTCTTTCTAGTAGAGGCAACGATCTCTTTCGTTATAGAAAACTCGGTCGATGATCGGAAAGCCCACCGAACATTTCCATTTTACTGGATGGCGACAAGTCCCTTTTTAAATCCCATGTGGCGTTCAGCACTACTGCATTAGCGCGGATTCTTGTGGGCCAGACAGGCATAATGGACCAATCAACGCCACCCGGGTTCCTGTCAATGTAAATAAGCATAAACACCAATGGATTGCCTTCAGGACGACCAACAGAATAACAGAATCCTTTCCAAGCAGCCAGAGACCTTTCCCGCGATTAGGTCTCGGCCCAGCCGGCCTTTGCCGTCACTTTGGAGTTTTCCAAGCTGTTGTCATCTTCTTGAGATAGAGAATGCATCTTCTTGAGATAGAGAATGCATCTTCTTGAGATAGAGAATGAGGGTAGTAGAAGACGGGTTGAAGCGTATTTTCAAAAAGCAGTTTGGATGCGTCGTTCCTCAAGACCGCCCTTGACGGTGTCTCGACAACTCGACAATAGAAAGCAGACCCACCTAAATACCTAGTGCTACCATGTACGGAGTACTCCGTACGGATTTGGCCACATCTTCCAAAAATGGAACGTTCCAAAGATTCAAGGCTCTTTTCAGCGTAAACGAGCACGTGTGCAATCCGTGCTCTCTCCATGAATGGCACGTGTCAGTCTGGCCCCCTGCTGCTTTGGGCGACCGAGCAAGGTTTCGTTAACTCGTTCTTGGCGAATCCAAGTGTGCCTAGAAGATGCTTGTCGCGTGCGGTCCCATAGGTTAAGCATCCTGCGTCGGTGAACCATTCAGATTTGCCAAGCAGCCTAGTACCAGCGTGTGTGCCACAGGACGCTATTGGGATGTATTACCTTCAGAACCGAGAGACGAACGTTCCACAACCGCCGCGCAGCGGCTGATGAACGACGTACATATCTACCCGTCGTTCTGGTCTTTTCTCAATTTTGATATTGCTTGTCTCTTGTTCTTCTTGTCTTCCAGACGACCACCTTCAGCCAACCAGCAACCCGTCGGCCCTCTGATCTTTGATCGGTACAACACCGTCACAATGCCTACTCTTCACCAATACGACTACATCTTCGGCATTGGCACCGTGTTTGCCTTGCTCGATGCCTTCAACAACGGTGCCAGTACGTGACAACAACACCGTTGTTTGCTTTTGCTTCGTTTAAATTGTCATTTATGTTTTGTCCACGCCGCTGACTAGATAGACGATGTTGCCAACTCGTGGGCCACGAGTGTTTCCTCCCGCTCCATCACGTACCGCTGGGCCATGGTCCTAGCAACCGTTTGTGAGATTGCCGGTGCCGTCGCCACCGGTGCCCGTACCGCGTCGACCATCAAGGACGGCATCATCCCGGCCACTGCTTTCGAAGGCAACGCCGGCGTCCAGCTCCTCGCCTTCGCCTGCGCCATCGCCGCGGCCTCGTCCTGGGTCATGTGGTGCACCGCCCACTCCACCCACGTGTCGTCTTCGTACTCCATCATCTCGGCCGTCGCTGGTGTCGGTGTTGCCACGGTCGGTGCCTCGCATGTGCAGTGGGGCTGGAACAAGGGCAAGGGCCTCGGCGCCGTTTTCTCCGGCCTGGCGCTGGCTCCCTTGATTTCCGGCGGCTTCGCGGCCTCCATCTACCTGCTCATCAAGTTCATCGTCCTCCTCCGTGCCAACCCCACCAAGTGGGCCGTCTACACGTCGCCGTTCTGGTTCTTCCTGGCCGCTGCTGTCTGCACGCTCTCCATCGTCTACAAGGGTGCGCCGCAGTACCACCTGACGGACAAGCCCTCCTGGTGGGTTGCTTCGGTCATTGTCGGCACCGCTGCCGGCGTTGCCCTGATCGCGACCCTCTTCTTTGTCCCTTATATTTACTGCCTCATGATCAAGAAGGACCAGTCCATCCGCTGGTACCACATCTTCTACGGCCCTGCCCTCCTGCGTCGCCCCGTCGAGGCTGGCGAGAGCATCAAAGTCCCCAACTACAACGTTGTCCAGGAGGAAGACATGGAGCCTGAGTCCGCTCCCGATTCCGCCGACGCCGAGGCAGGCGCCGGTGAGCCGCTTAAGGACAACGCTGTCACGGTCGTCGATGCCAACAAGGAAGCCAACTTTGATGAGGAGAAGTCCCAGGCCAAGTACAGGGAAATGATGGAACAGTCCAAGCGCAAGCTCAATGCCAAACTTGAGGCCAAGCCCGGCCCGCTCGGCTGGGCCATGCGCACCCTCCGCGACTACCCCATGGGCGCTGGCTCCATCTACGAGCTGCACAACATCAAGCGCTTTTTCATCCGTCTGCCCGCTATGATTGTCTGCGGCGCCCTCTACGGCGTCAACTACGACATCCACGCCGCGCAGACCGGTGTCCTCGGTACCCCCGAGGGTGAGCGCATGGCCCGCGTGTACTCCCACGCCCGCCGTTACCCCAACGAGGTTGAGCACTCGTACTCCTTCATCCAGGTCATCACCGCTTGCACTGCCTCATTTGCCCACGGCTCCAACGACATTGGCAACTCCGCCGCTCCCTGGGCCGCCATGTACGCTGCCTGGAAGACGGGCACTGTCAACGAGAGCGGCAAGAACCCTGTCCCTGTCTGGCAGCTTGCTGTTCTGGCCATCACTCTCGCCATTGGCTTCATCACCTACGGTTACAACATCATGAAGGGTAAGTTAAAGAAAACGTCATAAGCGGTCGGAGTATTTTGTGTTGTGACGCTCTTCGGACGCAAGCTAACAAACCATAGTCATGGGTAACAAGATTACGTACCACTCTCCTAGCCGTGGTTGCTCCATGGAGATGGGCGCCGCTATTACCGTCCTGCTCGCCGCCCAGTACAGCCTCCCCGTCTCCACCTCCATGTGCATCACTGGTGCTACCATTGGTGTTGGTCTCTGCAACGGCACTTACAAGGCCGTCAACTGGCAGCGGGTTGGCCTCTTGCTTACCGGCTGGATCCTGACCATTCCCATTGCTGGCACCGCTGCTGGCTGCTTGGTCGGCCTGTTCCTGAACGCTCCTCACTTCTTGACATCGTAAGAATATATTACTCGGCATTGGGACCTGTTGTGAGAGTTTCCCTCTACCCAAACACAACAAAAGTAGTTTGAGTTCGGGTGGTCATTGCCTCTGAACAACAGGCTTTCCCAGTTTTACGCGATTTCTTAAAACATCTACGGCACTTTTCTCAAATTTCCTCCGTGGTGTGAAACACCTGTGAGATTCATATTGATAGATTCGCTTCGTTTATAAATTTGTTCATAAATTTGTTAATATACCATAAAGCATGAATCCATAAATTATGAATCCAGTATTGTTAATCCATAATCGTGAATCCCGTGTCTAACACACGGACTTTACGATTCCCAACGTAGGTCCTGCTCAGTCTCTGTTCAGACAGCATAATCATAAGTGGCTGGTAGCCTCTTCCTGCTGTGTCCTCGTTTTTTTCCTCTTCGATTTTAATAGCATGAACGAAATACATCGCCCGTTGAAGTTGTGGCACCTGATCTCTCAGTCAAACCCTACTTTACAGATCTTCGAGACGCATCCTATTGATTCTTGCCCTCCGCTTTCACGGGAATTTATTCTCGCTGCAGGCTCGGGCCGCAGTCGGCGAATGTACAGCACTGACGGTCCCAGTTGTCGGCGCCGGTGCGCAGGTGTTCACCGGCGGGACTAAAGCTGCTTTGTGCCCTGATACCAGCGCGCCAATAAGAGCACAATGCTTTACCGAGGATAAGGTACCACAGCTCCATACCGAGCGATCACCGATAAGAAAGCCACTTTCAGTTGTCCGAATTGCTTGTGGGGTGAGCCTTTGGTTTTGTTCAACCGACAATGAAGAGAAAGAAGGGAAAGGACAAAAGGCCTTGCCAAACAACATTTAGGGATGCCACTACTTTGTACTCCGCAACCCGCAACATCATGGCCAAGCCTCTTTCCAACACACCCCACTTTGGCAAGGCCGGATATTTGCGGAAGACAGGAGAGAGCTAGTGACAGGGGAGGTGACAGTTCTCCAGGGAAGTGACGATGAGGCGCCAGGGAACCCTGTAGCATCCATTCAGTTCCGATGTGCCTCACGCTTGCGTTATTGTCGTGTCCAAGCGCCGTCCTCTGTGAGATTGCCGAGTTCTCAATATTGCATCGTACTCTTTTGCACCCGCCGGTGTCGAGGAAGATACCACTCTTCCACAAACCATTCCACAAACAGAGACGACTTTAGATTCGCCGTGTTGGCTGATCGAAATGCGGCGGTGTGGAAGAAACGACAGAGGCCCATAATTTCCCCATATACCTGTGGCCCCTCCCCCCAGACTTTTCACACCCCATTGCCCTTTCAACCCCAGATTTATTCTCCATATTCGGCCTTCAAAGTCCTCGAAACACAGTTGTCAACGCTGCACGAAGACATAAACCAAACTGGTTTTCGGTAATCGACTCCATAAGACACGTTGTCCTGGAAGTCGACGGATCCAGAGCCAGACCCTGCGCAGGTCACGCATATTCTACAACGAGAGAAAAGAGCTGCCAAACAGAAGAAGCACACCATGGCATCGGTTCCTCCCGCTCCAGCTCTCCCCAAGCCCACCACACAGAACGACTCGGCCAAGCGTCGACGCGCATCACGGGCGTGTTTGGCGTGCCGGGCCCGTAAGGTCCGTTGCGACGTCATCGTCAGTGGCAAGCCGTGCACCAACTGCCGGCTCGACTTCAGTGAATGTGTCGTGCAATTGAGGCGCAAGAACAGGTATGGTCCAGGAAGCGGAAGGCCTGTCCTGTGCTCTTCGACAGAAACTAACACGAGTTTCAGGTGCAGAACAATTGTCGTCCCGTCCGACAATCACTGGCCCATCGAGCAGGCTAGCGACAGCGACAATGATGGCGTTCCGAAGCACCCAACCCCGACCGCGCAGCTTGCCTCCTCGACGAAACCACCACCCACACAACTAGCCGATGCCCGCGAACACGAGGCCAATGCACCGCCTCCATTTGATTGGAATGATCCTCTTGCCGCCGTGCTGCTGACTGCGGAGCCAGCAGCCACTACACAGTCCCGCCCATCCGTCTCAGAGCCTGCGTCGACCGAATCGGTGTCGCTTACCGCGGCGGGGTCAAGCGACAGCGGCTTGAGGGACCACGGGCTGGGTGGCGACAACGACTTGGACGAGCTCGACTTGTTTCTCAATATGGACGATGGAGAGGAACAACAGACAACGAAAACAGAAGATGCGGTGCTGACTTTGGCCCAGCCGCTGGGCGAAGACGAGCCCATGTCCTATGAGCTCCTCAGTCACACTGTGGATAACTTCTCGCTCTATGGCGGTGGGATCGACGGCACAACCCACGACAACTCGGACTACGGCTGTTCCAGCTCTGAGGCCTGGCAGCAGATGCACTTCCCCTTGTCGCCACCGCTGCTCAAAACGGGCAACGCCAACCTGGCGTCCATGTCGTTTGCATCTGCGATGGGCGTGGGCAGTGCTGGCTTGGGGCTGGATTTTGATATGCCTACAGACACTGGTGCTCTTCCACCCCGACTGACAAAGATCCGCACAAGGGAACACACGCCAGAACGTACATCTCCGCCGCCGTCTGCGGAAAAAGCGGCATCAGCACCGGCCACGACCGGTTTGTCGACAGGCCTGTCGACGGCTGTCGTGGCACAGCCAAGCACCGCCAACAACGGCCCTGCATTTGTTATTTTCTCGCGGTATCCCTTCCTCTCTTCCAAGACACTCTGGAAGCTCGACCACGAGGATGATGCCCTCCTCCTCGAGCAAAGAGGCTGTCTGCACGTCCCCAAGAAGCCCATCTTAGACGAGCTCATGAAGAAATATTTCCTGCACGTGCATCCCCTGGTGCCGCTGCTCAACGAAAACGACTTTTGGTCTATCTACAACAGCCCTACTCCGCAGTCCACTCCGTTCGGCCAGATATCCCTTTTTGTCTTCCAGGCCATGCTCTTCAGTGTGACGCCGTTTGTATCCCAGTCCACTCTATCGCAACTCGGCTTTTCATCCGCCCCTGAGGCTCGTGCAAACTTCTACCGCCGGGCCAAGACCCTCTTCTACCTCGAGGAGGGCCGTGACGATGTTTGCACGGCCCAGGGAGCTCTCATGCTGACATACTACGCACCCAACATGAAGGACCGCACCAACTGCTTCTGGATGAGCACCGCCATCCACTTTGCCCGCAATGCCAACGCCCACCGCTACTACGATCTCGAGGTCCCCAAGAACACGGTCAAGATGAGCACGAAGCCGAACATAACCTACCAGCGCCGCACCATCCTCAAACGGCTGTGGTGGTTCTGCGTTGTGCGTGACAAAGTCATGGCCCTCGGCATGCGGCGGCCCATGCTGATTGGCGCCGCCGACTTTGACATGTCGCGCCCGGGGTTGAATGTGCAAGATGCCGGCGACGAGATTGATGGATTGTCCGTCTATTCGCCGGCCACCAAACGTGTTTTCAGCCAAGTTTTCGCTGCGTTGTGTCGGCTGTCAGGTGTCTTGACAGGCGCTCTCGATTTGTGCTATCCAGCGAGCGGCACGCCGCCTCGCTCCGACCGCCCGCCGGCTGCCGTCGCCCAGGACTACGTGTCCAAGCTGGACGCATGGTACGAGGCTGCGGCTGCCAAGTTTCAGGGTGCCCTGGCGCGCATCGGCAGCAACGTCGACGGCCAGCTGGTCCTGGTCACCAACGCCTCGTACATCTACTACTACATTGCGCGTGCCTCTGTCTACAATTACCTGTCCCACGTGCTGGCCACACACCCCGAGGCCGCCGCAAGTAGCATCAGCACATATGGCAGCCCGCCCGCCAAGGTCGACGAGTCCTTCCGCGGTGTGACGAAGAGCCTTGCCGAGCTTAAACGGAGAGACCTGGTCCGCTACCTGCCAAATACATTGTATGTTACCCCTGTCTCTGTGTATCTTTCTTTTGTGTCTCCTCTTCCCTCTTCCAACTTGTTAACAATTCAGCGTCTCCATGGCGATACTGCCCTTCAAATGGCACGTGGCTAGTGTACGTATGACGGGCGGCAAGTTGTCGGGCAATGAGACTGACCTTACCATCTACTACGCGGTCTTCAAGGGCTTTGGTGAGCTGTATGAGATGACAGACAGCGCACTCAAGAGCGTGGGGACCATTCAAACATGACGTACGGGAAAGGGAATTTATAACAGTGGGGGTTCAGATTTTGTATCTCGTGTTTGGAGCTTCTGAGACTTTGGCACTTTGGTTTACATACATTTTTTGGGCTGCTGGTTTGATGGGCCTTTTGATTAAAATTACGTACATATGTACAGGCAGATGCTAGTGCTATTTACAGAAAAGGTTTTCTTAAAAAAAGGTACGTCTCTACGTCTCTCTAATAGTTGTAGAAGCCCGAGTTGGGGACGGGAGGCTCACCACTGAGCTTAAAGTAGCCGGGCTGCAGGGTCTGGTAGATCTGGGCGGGGTCGTACTTTTTGGAGACCTTGCGCAGGCGGGCAAGCACCTTGGGGCCGTAGGAGCTGAGGACGTCCTGGTACATGCTGGCGTAGTTCATGTAGACGTAGTCGATCTGGACACCGCGTGCCGTGGCATGGGCCTTGACCTTGGTCAGGACGTCCGATGCAAAGGCGGCCACGGCGGCATCATCCGAGGCGTTGTCCCACATGGCGGCCACCAGCAGAATGAACATCGGTCCATCGCTCTCTGTGAGGCCCAGCGCGTTGCCGCCGTTGCGGGAAAACTGCTGCAACTCAGGCGTCGTGATGCCCTGGAAGACGATGTTGGGCACGATGCCAGGGATGTCGGTGACGTTGCCAACGGTCTCGAAAAAGTAGGAGCGTGCAAACTTCAGCGTGTCGAGGTCGGCCTTGAAAGACATGGTATAGTACATCTCGCGGAGGCCGGGCGGGCTGTCGTTGGCGATCTCGGCGGCCCACGTGACAATGTTATGAATGCCGGTGGTGTCGCCGACGTTGGGAATGGCCTCGAACTCGTCCCATATGGCGGCCGTGGCACCGTTGGCGGCGTCGGCATAGTAAAAGGTGGGAGCGCAGATGTTGGAGCCGCCAGTAGTGACGTATACGACGTAAGCACCAGCATTCGGGTCGTCAGCCGAGTTGACGATGAGGTTGTAAAAGGCCTGGTCAACAGCGTCAAACTCGGTCTCAAGGTAAGTACGGGCCCCGATATACAGGGCCCCGTTGTCGGCCAGCGGGTAGGTTTGTAGGTTGAAGTTGACGACGAGGCCAAAGTTGTTACCGCCGCCGCGCAGAGCCCAGAAGAGGTCAGAATACTCTGTGGCACTGGCGCGCACAAGTACGCCGCTGGCAAGAACGAGGTCGTAGCTCTCGACATTGTCACAGGCCCAGCCATGAAGGTTGGAAATGTACGAAATGCCGCCGCCGGTGGTCAGGCCGCCGACGCCAATGTCGTACAGACGGCCGCCAATGACGGTTAAGTCGTAGGCATCAAGGTAGGCATAGACCTTGCCCCAGACGTTGCCTGGGCCGACCGCCACGGTGCTCTTGTCGGCGGAGAGCTGAATGTTGTTGAGGTTGGCAAAGGAAATGGTCATGCCGCTGGGCACGTTGGCGGCGCCGCGGTAGGCCGAGTGACCACCGCTCTTGGCAGCAAATGGGCAGCCGGTTAGACGGTTGACGAGGACGGCAATGGAGACGTCGGCGGTTGTCTTGGGCTTAAACACGCAGTAGGGCTGAACCTCTGCCTGGTTCTGCGACCAGTACGCGCCAACGAAAGCCGAGTAGGTGCTGGTGCCATTGGCGAGCACATAATTGCTGCCGTAGAGAATCGCGAGACCGTCGCAGGCCAGGGAGCACGGCGACGAAGGTTTTCCGGCCGAGGAGCGCTTGGACGTGGCACCAGCGCTGTCGGTATCGGCGGCGGTGGCGAGAGGCGGAATGGCGCTGACATTGACACCGAGCTGCAGCAGAGCGTCGGAGACATCAAAGTCGGCAGGCTCGACGGCAGACGAGGGCTGGGCCGCAGTCGCAGAGACCGGGACGGTCGCAATCTGGGCCACGGCAGAGCCGGCGAGGGCCGCCAAAAGAAGGCCGGCTGTCAACATGTTCCCCAGGCGTGGATGCGGGTGCAGAGAGGAGAGGGGGAAGAGGAAAGTAGAAGTATGGAGAAAGAACGAAAAGATGTTTGAAAAAGTCAAGGAAGGAGCAACACAGGAGAGGCAACGATTGAAATGGAAATGTTGCACGCAAAAGCAACCCGAAAAAACAAGCGAACCACGAGACACGGTGCACAAAAGAGAAGTGCATACGAGGTTGTGGTTTATGAGAATAAACAAACCGGGGACATGCGGGTGACTTTAAATTGGCGGCGAGCCAAGGTGAGCGGCGGAGACCCAGTCCCGACGGCATGGTCGTCGCGACGGACGCGTGGTTTGTAGGTGAGACGCCACGTGTGGCCGGGGACCCTGCATCTCCAGGTTATGATTTACGACGTACGAAGTTTGTCGTATGTGACAATGTTGTATCCGTACAACATACAGCATGCAAATTGCCATGCTTGCCATTGCAATGATTCTCGCAATTGGCAAGAACAATCAAATGCATGCGGAAAATGACGGCCTGTTGCAGCTGGACATTGGCCAGAGACCCTTTTGAGGCAGAGCTCGAACAGGGTAGCTTGTAATACCAGGGTGACATCCACTGTCGCCATCAACCCCCAAGTGCGGGTTCTCCACTCGGAATGAAGAGCGAGGACATCAGTGTTCAAGTGTAGCCGCAATACATACATCGTAGAACGGAAGGTATGACTTTGGGTGTTGGCTGCCTCGAACAGGAAATTGTGTACTCGTACGGGCACATAAACTTTATTACTCGTGCTGCAGTTCAATCTTCTGACAAGTCCTCAGAGTGTGACCTGAAAATGAGTACGAAGGACTGCACGGAGAAGTCTCTGGAGGAGGAATAGCATGGCGAACCTGTAGTCAGCTTTTTTTTGTCTCAAGTAGAGCCAAGGTAGTTAATCGTTCCTCTCCTCTGTTCTCCTTCGTCTTGTTTCTGAGGATTCCTCTTACGTGAGAACCGGAAGGAAAGGGCTAAGTTGTAGTCTCCAGCGTTCGTGGCTACGCTGTTGTGGTTGCGGTCGTAAGAGGAAGTTCAAGTGCTTTGGGTTGCACGCTAATCGTCTCGCGGTTTTTCTTTTTTTTTTTTTGGTATCATTATTTTATTTTCGTTGAACGACTACGTCCTCATCATCTCAGTCTTTACCTGTTTCGCCCTCTCCCTCTCGGTTCCCGGAGGCGTAAGCGTCAGTTTAGGCCCGTTTCCTTCTCCACTGCCCCTTTTTCCCCGTCCTCAGTTTTCGACAGTATTCCGTTCAGAGTAACCGATTCGTTCGCCCTCTTTCCTCTCCCACTAACGCCTGCATGAACCCTGCAAGCGTGGCTCTTTAGCTTTGCTAAGGATGCCTATGAACCCCAGCCAAGTCGTTCAAATGACAAACGGTGTTATCTTTCATTGCTCCTGTGCATACGAAGTACTTGAGGAACAGCTCTCTCAGGGTCTTTCCAAAGTGGAATCCTCGAAAATAAGATGATAATTTGCATGTTACAACGAAATCAGTGCTCTTGGCAGGCGATGCTGGCAGCCGGAAAGTCCGTAATCACCAGCAGGAAATGTTTTCCGGGCAGGGACCCTGGTTCCAGGAGGCAAAGGATCGTCGGTGCTCATAACCTAAAGGAGACTTGTGCAGCAACGGAGTCGTCCTTTAGCTCATTCCGCCTTTACCTTTCTCTCCTCTTTCTGACAAAAACTCATCCTTCCTCGGTTTCGGGTTCTTAGCGTTTGGCGACCTGCCTTCCGTTTTCGCTGTCTTCTCCATCAATGCCCGTCGGCGCAATTCTGCATGGCTTCCATTTGTTGTGCGCACTCTACTTCGTACATCGTATGTCGTATTCTGACCATCTTCGATCTGCCGATCTGCCCCTCAGTTTACCTGAGATAGGGCAGAACACCGAGAATGTAAGTTGCTTGGGAGTACTGGAAAGGACGATACCTCTGTGCACCAGTGGCAGGTAAAGAAAACCGAAGTACTTTCTGATAGTACCAGGTTGTCGAAGAAAGGAATACTTCCTTCAAGTCCACGCCATCTTACCGACCACTTTTGAAATATCGCAAAGCTGAACAGGCGGGATCACCACCCAGGTAAATCGTACTTGGCACTGACTCGATGGGTCTGTTTTCAGCAGGATCTGCGCTTCAAGACTGCCCATACTCTGCATTACTACAAAGTCGGGACCAAACCCCTGCTGACACAACCGAAGAGATCGATCGGTGTTTGCCATGGACGCCTTGTAAGGTGGTGGTGTCTCTTCTCGCCTTTCATTTTCTCGTGTAAATATGCGTCTTTCCGTTCACCACATTACTTTCCAAACCATTGACTCGACTCGCCAGCCCTTCTCGTCATGGCCGCCGATGTGACTGAGGGCTCTCTTCGTGCCACTGGCATTGCCATGCTGGTCCTCACCACTTTTGTCATCGTCCTCCGCATTTTGGGCAACCTACAGCTGTGGTACCAAGGCCGTCTCGCCGTCAACGGGCAGTGGTGGCACGAAATCCGGATGGAAGACATCTGGCTGTTGCTCTCCTACCTGTTCTTCGTCACCGTCTCCGTCCTGTACCTCTACATCGTCCCGGCCTTCTTCCGACTGACCCTTCTGGGCGAAGGTCTCATCGAACCCTACGCAACTGCCACCGAGGATGCCCTGTTCATCCAGAAGGGCCTCTTTGCTGCCTCCGCCTGCCTCTGGTTCTGCCTCTGGTCCGCCAAGTTCTCGCTGCTGTGCATGTACAAGAAGCTCTTTGACAAGCTGGCCCAGTACAACCGCCTGTGGTGGGCGCTCGTCATTTTCTCGACGCTGGCTCTAGTCGGCTGCATCGTCACGCTGTTCGAGGCCTGCGAGAACATGACGGCCTGGTTCTCCGTCGGCGCCTGCGTGTCTCAGCGTGACATTGTCCACGCTGCCATCAGCATGTGGTACGGCTACGCCGTTGACCTGCTGACAGATTTGCTGAGTTCGTTTCCTCTTTTCCAGTTTCATTGTCATGTCGTGTCTTTCACAAGTGGCCACCTTCTTCTAACGAGCCAGTCATGGCGCTGCCTCTCCGTCTGCTCATCGGCCTTCAAATGCCCTTGTCCCGCAAAATTTCCATTTCATGTCTGTTTTGTCTCGGTTTCGTCTGCATCATCGCCTCGACCATTCGTGTTACCCAGATCAATAACGGCACGCGCCAGCCTACTGTGCCTTGGTTGGCCCTTTGGGGTACAGTTGAATCAGCCACAGCCGTCGTCATTGCCAACTCCCCGAATTTGTACCGCACCATCAAGCGGCAAACGTCGCGTGCCAAGTACTACGGCGGGCACGGCAGCTACGAGAACACCGGTGGCAGCGGCAGTGCCCGGCCCCAACTGGCAACCATCGGAGGCACCGGTGGCCGCAGCTCGGGCTTTCCAAGCCGCAACCGCGGCACGAACAATGACAAAGACAACACTGACGACGTCGAGCTCAAGAGTTTTGGTGGCAGCGCCGGCAGCAACCACAGCCAAGCTGGCGACGGTGGTGTGAATGGCGGTGCCTCGTACTCCGGTGGCCGCAATCCAGCAAATATCGGCTTGGTCGACCCGGACAACAGCAGTCAAGAAGGGCTCGTGGATGAGTTGCGTCGCGCTAACGGCGGCATTGTCAACGTGACCGTCAGCGGTGGGAAAATGAACGCCGCTGGTGACGTCGGAGGCGGAAACTGGCAGGGAGGAGGGATTGTTGTGACCAATACACACGTACTGCAGCGGACAGAGGGCAACAGCTAAATAAGCAACGTCGCGTAGTTCACATTAATTTCGGCCCTTCGAGGACCTATGATGTTATCATTTACGACTTTATTCTTGCCGTGTACGGTGTATTTCTATCGGCTGAAGGCGCAAGAGGCAAGCGCTTTGTCATACGAAATCCATTGGGCTTCCCTCCGCATGACCCCGTTCAGCCCTCGGGAGCCGGCCCGCCGCTCGACGGCAGCGGCCAACTGACATGTGGGCATTCGAAACGCACGTCGTTCGAAATGACTCCTCACAACCAACCACTTCGCAGATACACGTCAAAGTACTAAACCATACATCGTTTCTTAATTAAATGTAAATTATGGCGCCGGTTCCACTTATCCCCTTCGTCGTCTTTTGTTTGCCGGCCGAAGACTGTTGCCGAATGCGATGGCAATAATCTGCTCCGGACCACTGCCCCGGGATGCACACTGTTGCTGCGGTCGATTCAGTCCTGATCTCGTCACCACCATAAATGAGGCAATTCTTAGAGCACACCGGAAGGATACAGAAGAGGTTCTACGGATCGTATTCCACTATGCCCATCACTCGTCCACCAACGCCGGGCTCGAGGGGCACGAAGCCCTCAGCGTCTACTGCCAGTCTCGCTGCGGTCGTTCATCTACCGCATCAACTCCATTATAGAGGATTTCATCACTATTCCCAATGGCCTTCTCCAAGGTCTCTCGGCCAAGTGCATCTATGCGCTGTCAGATAATGTCATGGACTATGTTGGTGGTGAAAGCCGAAAGGTTGTTGAGGGCCTCAAGCAGCTCTCCAGTCAATACAGACGCTCCTTCACATTGGTTAACGAGCTGTATTTGGTGGTATCGTCATATTGTCTGGGGGGACATAGTATTGCCTAACGTATTTTAACAAAAGATAAACCACCCATTGAGTAACGTCCAAACCTGTTTGTTGAAGCAAGGAGCATTGAGCATAATCGCTTGTGGTAACTACTTATGAGATATTGAGACTGGAGACGGTTGTTACTTTCTACAATTGATTGATAATTGTGCAGTGATGAAAAGTTTTGCGGTTAATTTAATAAAGAATGATTAGAAACACGTTTTATTTTAAAATCTTCAGATGTTTAGTTTCGTGTAAAAAACTTAAAAATAATTTAAATGAATTTTTTTTTAAGAAAAAAGAAGTGACGATATTTAAAAGGTTAATAAACAATGTCTCATGAAAACAAATTTTGAGGTAGAATCTTGTTTGAAATATTGAAAAACGAATAAATAAATGTATGAATTTATGGTTATATTTCTGCAAATTCTCGGACATTTTTAAGTCCCACAAATCGATTCATCTGAAATACCACATGACGGGCCGCAGCCCGTTTATTATTTCCCGGCTTACCGCGTACTAAAAGGCTGAAATAGATTGATTAATGTTTCATTTCGGTATTCTATCTGTATGAGTGTGATCCCAGTCCACTGTGTAGGATCGCTGTTACCCAGCACATTTGTGTATTATCTAGACAACGTAAAACAAAATAGACTGCAAATGACCGAGGCAGTAAAAGCACGACTGATAATGACCCCCAAAACGCCGTCCCATTTATAAAAACCATGCCCTGCAGATTATGTTTAAGACGCACAGACAAGCCCAATGACTGAGACGGTTATGACGTCGTCACATCAATGGACAGCTTGGGTACAGAAAAGGTCACATAGTCGGTGGAGTAGTAGGCCTCCGACCCAAAGGCAAAATAGCCGAGATAATCGCTGGCACTGGGGAAGTTGGCATTCTTCAGCGAGAACAGCTTTGTAAAGAGTGGTAGCAGGTCACCATTGAACTTATCAGTGGTCTCCGAGGCCAGCCACGTCAGCACGTTCTGCTTCAGACTGTTGGTGCCGTAGTAGAGGCTGAACGTGGTGCCGTTAAGCACTTCCGTTGTGAGAGCACCGGTGGCGAGGCCAATGGGCTGTGCAGCAGCGCCAAAGTCGGCAAACCACACCATGACTTCGTACGCCGCCTTGGAGCTGTCTCCCGACTTGGTCTGGTCCTTGTCCAGGAACATATCGACGGCAACGTTGGCGTTGACGTTGTCGGCGGTCAGGCCGGACTCGTCGGTTGTTGCGGCGGTTTTGTTGCCGACACCATACGTCCACTCGACGTCGAGATCGATATGGACCAGGGACTCAACAGTGGCCGGGAAGACACCGCCGTCCACCAGAACGTTGGGAAATGCGTGCACAGGCTGGCTCTCGGGACCTTGCGGGTACTCCCAGGTAATGGACCAGGCAGGTGCGGTGGTCTTGGTCGGATACGTGCTGTTGTCGTATGTGGTGACCTGGCAGTGTTAGCAAGGCGAACGTTCGGGCGTGGTGGGCCTGAGCCGCTGCCGACATGTGCCGGTGATTGTGCGTAGTTGTGAGTCTGTGTAGGTGGAGGGAAGAAGGACCAATACGTACATTCATACAAAGACCACCACCTTCGGTAGGATCCCAGCCCCACTGGTTAGGGTTCACTGACGAGGCGTTAGTAAAGACAATGGTGATGCGAGACAACAATGACCAACACGAGACAGAGGGTGAGTGATCGTGAAGCTTAGTAAGCATGGATTGGGGATGGGAAACATCGACGTACGTGTGAATTCCTGGCCTTTTGTGATTGGCGTGATACCGTAAGACTTTTGGCAGTACGTCTTCGTCGTGAGCTTATTTCCCGTGCCGCCGCCGCCGTCGGAGCCGGCGCCGCCGCTGGGCTGCGGGGTGTAGATAGGCGCATCGCCGACGGAGGAGCGCTGGGCGTCAATGCCAAAGAGGATGGCGAGCGTCACGCCGATTGGGATGACGAGCAGCGCAAAGTTGACGAGAAACGTCACGCCGAGAACGGCCATGGTGAGGGGATGCCCGTAAACAAGGCGTACACAGCGTGTACTGCGAAGACGACGGCGAGGAAGTTGGCGACGAGGGCGCCGAAACGGAAAATGAAGCCGGCCAAAGGAAGAAAAATAGGAAAGACGAGATCGAAACGAGAGCAGGAGTATGCAAACGAATGAGAAGCTACACGAAGGCACGAAATTCGTAAAGCACGGGCGGTCGAGGGATATGAGAATCGGCGATTGGGACGGAAGGGAGGGAGAGCGGAGATGGAAGCGGGTCAGGCGTAGGATTGTGGCCAACGAGTACAGAACACTACCCGGAGGAGAACAAAAAGAGTGAACAGCTAAGGAGTGTACAAAACAGGGCAAAGAACGAGCATCGGAATGCAAAGACGTCAGCCACGGTCTGTTGTGTTTCTTTTACAAGAATGGAGCTGGACAAGAGAGGGCAAAGTGGATATGGTGAAGCACGGCAGGAGTGGGATGTTCAGGAACAACTACGCTGCACTGATACGGCGACGCCCGTGGTCTTGGGAACAAAACAGGAAAGGAAGGGCGGCGTGCTGGGTGGGGGCTTTGGGCGATCGATGACTTTGCTTGGCACCTGCAGGCCTTGCGACTTCGAAGTGGTGCGGTGTTCTGCAGTGGGTTCTAGCTCCAATCGAGCTCCGCCCTTGCCACCTGTGCCCAAGCTGGACGACTTTCGAAGAAAAGTGCCGAAGTTGCTCCTGTTTTTTTACCCTCTCTGCCCCCCCTTGGTCTTTGCTGTTTTATTTGATCTCAGACACGCCGGAATCTGTTTAAAAACGGGTGGGTTGCCGATGACAGGCCATATGCGCATATTGAGAGAAATGCGAGTCCTTTGCTCCGCAGTATCTCACAGCGCAGTCTGTGTGCTCAGTCTTTGTTCTCTGTGCTCGTATTACACTCTCCGCGTCGCGTATTTTTCACACTGGAATTGTATTACGATGCATGCACACCCAGGCCGACAACCGAGCGGGTGGGGGGAGGGGCCGGAAACGTCAGTAACAGAAATCGGTTCTTGGGACGTAAAATGATTGTCACACTAAGATACTCGTACTCCTTACACAGTACGGATGACGGTTTGCACACACAACGCAGGGAGTAAAGGGTGTGCCTCAAAAAAAAAATAAAAAAATCGGCAGGGCGTCAAGGCGTTTGTAATTGTCTCCACTTATCCCCTGCCGGTCTGGACTGCTTCCCTGGCGAGCCTGGTTCTTCGCTCTCCAAGCCCTGTCTGGACTTGCCCATCAAAAGACAAAGGCGACCTGGGCGGCGGACTCCGACCTGTCTAGTGGCATCCGGACCACGCGTTGCTATAATTAGGCACCGACGGTGGCCAGCGCTCTCAGAGATACGAACAACGGAGCTACAGGAAAAGATGGAAATAACGAGTGGCAGAGGACCAAGGGGCAATTAGACGAAGGAGATGGAGAAGCTTCAGCTGCATTGGATATAAAAAAAGGAAATATGGGATACGTCGTATGTTTCCCCTTGTTTCTACGATGTAATAAATTAGCGAAGAATCGCGAAGAAAAAATTAAATAAATTAAAACAATTCAACCACACTGAAAAAAATTACACCGAAACTATACCACTGGGCGCTCTCATTCAGAGGCAAAAGACAAGCCATTGGGTGCTAGAGGGGCCAAAAGACGCGAAATTTTCTGGCCCCAGTGACACCGCACCGTGCTAACCGACCTCCTTACCAGAACCATGCCCCAGCCCACTACGAGCCCACCCAACACACCGAACGCGCCCACCACACCACTCTAGCAATCCTGCATCATCCAACGCGTTGGTGATAGGCGCCCCATTAAGGCACAGTGGGTCTCGAATCGCGCACTAGCCACTAGCCTCGCGGGATTTTCTGCAGGGGCATTCGGTTCCTTCTCGTACAGTCTCCCAAGATTTTTCTCATTACTTCGTATGCTTCCTTGTCACTTTTCAGTCGTGTTTGGGCACTGGCAGCTCGTATTGGCATCGTTTAGCCAGTCTCACTGCCAACGGAAAATGCTACCATATCATTCCGTTCCTTCTCCGCTGTGGTCATTTTCCTCACGATGCACACTCCGTCGTGGGCCATGGTTATACGCACCATATCGCAGACCACTGAACAGGAAGTGGCTTGGCTTGGTTCGAAGGTAGGCTTCTCCAGGATACGAAGAGTGACGCGAGAGAGGGTGACGAAGGCGTTTCGACGTGCCTTTTGCCTGCTTTACGACACCCAATTTGTACGTGTTGTGACAGCCATTCCTTTTTTGTTTGTCCCTACCCTCCTGGAATTATTTTTCGCCCCCTGTCTCTGCATGATTAGTGCATGGTTGTTGAATTTTTAATAGCAGCCCTGCCAGGAATGGTCACGGGCCGCAGCCACTACTCAGTGACAAAGCATATCAGCAACGCAGTAAATTCAGCGTGGCGCGTTTCCGTAAGGAGCCCAGGCAAGAGTTTGTTTTGGGGGCACGAGTCGGATGTTTCGCTACTTTGACTGGACACCGCGCTCATGTACTGATTGGAATGATACATCGTAGACCAATGGACGCTTTGAAACAGGGAACGGCAAAGGAGAGATGTCACAGGCTGAGGAGATAAGACGACTACCGAAAAATTGGAGCAGTTGGATGAAAAGTGAGATAAACAAAGGGATAACAAAGGACTTGCTGGGCCAAGGGTGGATCAACCACCCAAAAAGGGGAGAAAAGGAGCCAGTGTTTACACAGTGGGTAAGAAGGGAAGAAGAAAATTTTATTGACAAAGACATTGATAGAGACACGAGGCACTGTGGCTCTTTTGCTACACAAACATACTAGCAGAGGACACGCCCGAGCTGCCCGACGCCTGTAGTGTTTTCGCAGATTATTTCTGGATTTCAGCACTGCCTGCAAGGCGCATCGCTTGTCGTGCCGGAGTGGCCGCAGGATTCCTCGGGTGAGTGTGAGTACCGAGAAGGAGTCGAGCTTTGCGTCAACCAGCCTGAGATAAGGCCCTGCGTTAGCGCCAAGGCCGGGCTACGGGGCAATATGTTGGCTTGGTGCCCGTTCGTACATGTACACTGTCTTTTGCACGTACCTTTTGCCTTCACGGTGGGGTGCATATTCCTTTTTGTTCTTTCTTGCTCCATGTATTTGTTTTGAATCAACTGGATGATGTTATGTGGTTCCTGATCAGGTGGAGAGTCTCGTATCGCGCCACTTGTCTCGCCCTGACAGTGCCGCTGTTGCGTATTCAAAGCCAATCCCCATCCTTTGATGTCGTACTCAATATGTGTACTCCGTATCGTCAAGGTGGCCTCGTCCACTGTGCTTTGTTTCCAGTGCCACGTCCTTGTTCGCCTGGCCGCTTTGTTTCTGCTAACCCTTCCCTTCTTTCCTTGGATTCTTGGATGTTCTGATTTGTTCACTTCGTCTCCAGTTTGTCTCCAGTTGTCTCCAGCTCCTGACTCGCTGCCTTGCTGTCCGATCCCCTCTTATCCTATCCGCATTCTTGATTTTCTTGCCTCCTCCTGATTTTCCCTCCTGTTCTCCCTCCCTTCCCTCCCTCCTTCATTTCCTCCTTTCCTTTTTTGTCTTGTCACCAACCTCTCAATTTGACTTGGCCCTCTTACTGAGTCCGTCACTTCTTTCGTTCGTTTCTTTCCTTGCCAACCCTCCAACTTTCGCTCGCTTGTTCTTTTGAGTTTTGTTTATTTGGACCTGGCACCGTCATTCCAGGACACACGCTCGTTTGCTGGAGGATTCTTAACGATTGCTGCGTATTAAATATTGGAATACTTCAAACCTCAAAGAACGCGTGCAGCTCGACCAGGGGATCTCTCGGATTAACCCCCCCTTGGCATCCGAGCTCAACGTCAACAGACCTGGAACCCAATTCACTCGCTCAACCTCTGCCAGCTTCCGGCACCAATTTGAAACCATAAGCAAACAACTACATACCATACACTCAACAGACGCTCGCTCCGAGAGACGGGATGCAGTCTCAGCGCGATTACTACGACGACGGCTCCGGCGCCGACCAGTCGTATGGCAACCCGGTTGAGATGCACGACATGAACAACCGGAGCCCGCCATACCAGCGGATGCCGCCGCCACGGCCTCAACGCCAGAATGCTAACAATGTGCAGCCGCCGGCGGCTGACCAGTATAGCTACGTACCCCAGGCACAGGATGACGGCTACGCAACACCCTCTCCGTACCAGGAACGACCGGACCGGCGCTGGATGACCGGCCCGCCATCCACAGACTTCTCGCGGCCGCTTGTGTCGCCTCGCCAAGCGCCGATCTACCAGTCCGCCCACACGTCTTCGACCGCCGTCGACATGGACGGAGACAATGCGTCGTCTGGGTCCCCCCCCTGGGCGATGAATCTCAACAACAGCAGCGGCTTTCTGACCGAGTCGCACAACATGTACAACAGCGGCTTCCATTCCAACATGTCCTCGCCACGCAACAGCGCCCGCGCCAGCACCACAGACCTGGCCTTTCTGAAACGCCACAAAGCCATGTCGTCCATGACCGACTCGCGCCCTCCCAGCCGTGACCAGAGCCACGTCACGCTCACCAACCTGCTGAACCAGACGCCGGAGCCCGTGCTCAGCGAAGACTGGGTCGTACCGGGTACCGTTGCCCAGATCCACAACCGCGACGACGCCGACACCTGGAAGGGCTGGCGCCGCTTGGTCTACAAGTTTACGCCGTACCTGACGGTCCTCAACATGGGCCTGTACCTCCTGTACCTGACGTACCGCATTATCTGTATTGTGTCCGCCCAAAACAGGTTTCGCACCGTCTTTGCCGCCGCCTGGCTGTTTGTGGCTGTCGAGGTCGCCACAGCCATTCCGTCGCTGATGCACAACTGCTGGACTGTCATGGCCATCCACAAGCGCCGCCGGCCCAAGCTGCGGTGGATGGGTGACGACGCCCCAACCGTGGATGTGTTCATTACATGCTGCAAGGAGGACAATGACGTTGTCATGGACACGGTGCGTGGCGCCTGCGACCTCGACTATCCCCGCAAGCGCTTCCGGGTTATTGTGCTTGACGACGGCGCCGTGGAGAGTCTGGCCAAGGAGGTTGAGGCGCTGTCTGCAACGTACCCGAACCTGATGTACATTGCCCGCCCCAAGTACCCCGGCGTGCCCCACCATTTCAAAGCGGGTAATCTCAACTACGGTCTGGACGCGTCGCTGTCGTTCCCCGGCGGTGCCGGCGAGTACATGGCTGCGTTGGATGCTGATATGGTAAGTGTTTGGCAACGAGTTGATTTTACCTCGTCTTACTAAGCCTGTGACAACCCGCGTCTTGGCATCACGTCGTCTTGATGGGACGAAACCGATTCGACATGGGTCCCACGTGGTTTTCGCACACCTCAAGTCGAGATGCAAGCCAGATGCGGGCGGCATGCACGCAGTATAGCGCAGAGAACACGGAACTCAGAACTAAACAAACCGTACTTCTCGTGCTGTGGCGTCGCCGTCTGCGCAAGCGTGTCAAAATCCAGATATTTCGAACTCCAGAAAGACACAGTAAGCTGACTGAATATCCAGATTCCCGAACGCCAGTGGCTGCGTGCCGTCATTCCCCACCTCGTCGTGGATCCCAAGATGGCCCTTGCCTGCCCGCCCCAGCTCTTCTACAACACGCCGCCTGGCGACCCGCTGGCCCAGAGCCTGGACTTTTTTGTGCATGTCATCGAGCCTATTAAGGACACTATGGGTGTCGCGTGGTGCACTGGATCTGGCTATGTGGCCCGTCGCGAAGCCCTGACTGAGATTGGCAACTTCCCGCTCGGATCCCTTGCTGAAGACGTCGCCACCTCCACGAAGATGCTTGGTAAGGGCTGGAAGACAGCTTTTATCCACGAACCCCTGCAGTACGGCACGGTTCCCGACGATTTCGCCAGTCACCTGAAGCAGCGCACGCGCTGGGCCATCGGCACCGTCGATACGTCCTTCAAGCTCAACTTTTGTCTGTGGGGCGACTCGGTGCGCCAAATGACCTTCGCTCAGCGCTTCTCGGGCTTCCTGTATGCCTCGCTGTCGCTCT
Organism: Sporothrix schenckii 1099-18; assembly: GCF_000961545.1. Classification (NCBI taxonomy): domain Eukaryota; kingdom Fungi; phylum Ascomycota; class Sordariomycetes; order Ophiostomatales; family Ophiostomataceae; genus Sporothrix; species Sporothrix schenckii. The sequence continues at coordinate 6,313,045 of NW_015971145.1, forward strand.
ACACCATCCTGCTCAACATCTCGCTCTTTGCCATCCCCGTCATCCTGCTGCTCGGCAAGCAGCTCGTTGCGTATGCGGACGAGAACCAGCTCCGCTGGCTTGTGCGCGCTTGCTTTGCTGCCATGATGTCGAACCGCCTATGCGAGCTTGTCATGTTCATTCCCGCCGGCTACCACACCGGCCAGCGTGGCTCGCGCTACCAGCTGTGGATGTCGCCCTACATTGCCCTGTGCCTGATTCGCGCCTTTGCTCTGCCCAAGTGGCTCGGTGGCCAGGCCCAGGCGTTCACGCCCACCGGCTCCATCTCGTCCAAGCTCAACGAGCGCGACGCCCGGATGCGCAAGAACATGGTCAAGCGGCTTTGGGCCATCGTCGTCAACTACATGGGCTGGTTCCACATGATCTTTGTGTACATTACGCTTGTCGGTGTCGCCATGTCTACCTACCGCTGCTTCTTCTGGTACACGTCGGTCAAAGCCGTGCTGCAGGGCCTGGTCACGCACGCCTACTGGCCGCCGCTGACCTTCCTCTTCATCTGCAGCTCTATGTGGACCCCCATTGCCTATGCCATCGACCCACCCAGCATGCCCGACCGCGAGGAGCTGCTCAACCGCGACCCCAAGACTGGCGTTGCCCATCCCACTGACAAGGCCAAGAAGATTGCCATGAATGGCCAGACCGCATGGTACGAGCTGGAGTACACGACGACCACGCTGTACACCACTCTCATCTTTGTCATGTCCTTCCTGCCTTTCTTGTTTTAGAAAGACTCGTTCACGTCATGATTCCTGGCTTTGGTGATGGCAATCCCTCCCGTTTTCTCTGACAACAGTGTACATAGCATTGCTTAGCTGATTAGTTCTTTTTTTTTTTTTTCGTTTTATTTTCGTCTCGCTGCTTGTTGCCAGCATTTGCTTGCAGTTTCTTTTTTTTTTTTTTTTGCTTTTTACTTTTTTTTTTCCATTGTTTTGACATCGTTTTTTTGCCTCCTCCACTTCGTTACTCTTTTCACTTTACAGCAACCGGTACGGCGTGCACGCCTGCCATACACGACGCACGTTGGGAACAGGATTTACGGCCACCGGATACAATCGGCGTTCTGCATTTGGAAGGGCTCTTGCCCGTAATGTAATTCAGTACATAGACCATACAGGGGAAGCGCCCGGGCATACACATACGGCAACGAGTATATATTATTTGATATTTGACGTTCTATTTTATTTTAAATTATTCGGACTCCCGCCGTTGATTGGCATAGAATTGCAGTTTGTCGAATCGCCACCGGAAACGGCTCAGGCCCGTCTCGGCCCGCAGACTCCAAGTGCCTTGGGCCGCGGACGACAGCCAAGTGTTAGATAATACTGTGCAACACAGTGCACACATTACAAAAGTAGACCGTAAGCCGAGAAAAACCTTGCTCTGATTTCTTGATCTTGAACGAGGCACACATAATTTTTGTTTGGCTGTCATAGGAGCTGCGTTGTCGTACGACTCGTATTTCTTCGGAGGCCGATGCCACCATGCACCCAGCTATGGCCACTGTAGCACAGTGGGTATTGCGGTATCTGGAGTCGCGTCAGCAGGTCATATAGCGCACCTCGTTTAGTGTCCATTTGCTATGTGAGCCAGCCCTGGGATTTTCAAAACACCTTTAGCATAGTTACGCGAAGACGCAAAATAAGTGTCGAATGTTCTCACACCGTAACGCACATTTCAGAATCCTCGCCGTATATGGTGATTGGTAATGCGCAGCACAGATCGGACGAGAAACGCGCCGTTGCGCGATGTATTCCGCCGTATCGGAGCCTCGCCGGCAACAGCACGTCATTACCTGCGATGGCGAACAATGCGGCAGAGCTGACGAGCTAACGGCGTGGGATATGAGAAGGCTCAAACCCCGCATAGCACGCAAGACGACCTACGACAGCGGAGGCTGTGTGTGATGTGCTGGATATATGATCCGATGCGCCCACACGAGAGGCGAGATCATTCATTATCTGTTGACCTTGGTGGCATTGGTTGTCGGGCACTTTGTTGTACAGGCGCAGTGTTGCATGCGTCTTCTTTAAAACCGATATCGATACTTACACTGCAGCAAGGCGGCCGCGCGGTTCATAGCGAGTAAGCATCAAGGGCCTTGCGGTATTGCACAGACTTTCGGAGTTGCAGAACAAACAAAGCAAACGAGACAAAAACACCCTGTCGCAGTTGCCAGTTGCCATGGCACCGCCCATCAAGTCTGTCGCCATCATCGGCGCTGGCGCTTCAGGTGAGTTCCCCAGTGCCACCATCCATCGCCGCGTACTCTACAAAACACATCTAATACAATCCCCAGGCGCTGCTTCTGCGTCTGCACTTGCAGCAGAAGGATACTTTGACGTGATCAAGGTTTTCGAGCGGCGCGAGGAGCCCGGCGGAACATGGATCTACGACGCTGTACCACCGGTTCTCAAGCTCGTCCCGGGCGGCTTGCCGCACGACATCGACCCGCCACTTGCCATTCCCGAGGTCCTACCGGCAACATTGGCGCCAAATAGCCAAGAGCGGTTCACCAAGACGCCCATCTACGACGGCCTCACGTGAGACAACTCATTGTTCCCTGGGAAGAAAACATAGACGAACAATTCATTTGCTAATGCGCTGTCTTGACTGCAGAACGAACGTTCCAGAAATTGCCATGTCCCTCTCCGACCGGCGCTTTCCTTATGGCCCCTTTGTCCCTCACTGGATCCCAAAGAACTACATCCGGGAGTACTTCTCACTGCACGGCGACGATTCGCTCCTGTTCTTGAACACGACGGTGGAGGACATCTCCCAAATTCACGAAAAGTCACGCGGTGCGCACAACCGATGGCGGCTCACCTTGCGGAAGCACGACCGCACGCGGGACGTCGACGAGTGGTGGCAGGAAGAGTTTGATGCCGTTATCCTAGGCAACGGTCACTACGCCGTTCCATTTGTACGCCGCCCCTTGCGTTAGTTTTTTCTTCCTTACCTTCAGGGCCCCATTTCTAATCGCTGTAAATTCAGGTCCCCGCAGTGACAGGTCTGCCTGAATTTCTGGTCAACTACCCTGGTCGTGTAATTCATTCCAAGAGTTACAGGTCACCAAAGGTGTACACTGGCAAGCGCGTCCTTGTCATCGGCAATTCGGCTTCTGGTCATGATGTTGCTGACCAGCTCGTAAAGTACGAGGGTGTACACCACCCTGTGTACCAGTCGCGCCACTCGCGGTCGCTGTGGGAGGGCGATGAGCCACCAGAAGGTTTGGTATGGAAACCAGTCATCGACGAGTACAAGGCAGACGGTACGATCGTATTTGTCGATGGCACGGAATTGGGTCCGAACGACGTCGACGTCATCATCTACTGCACTGGCTACAAACCTTCGTACCCTTTCTGGAACGTGCAGCAGAACGGTCGCAGGCTGTACAACTACGAAGAAAATCGGTTCGAGGGCATCTTTCAGCATACATTCGTGCGTGACTTTCCCACACTTGGTATTGTAGGCCTGCCTCGCACGTTGACTTTCCGGTCGTTTGAATACCAAGCAATTGCTCTGGCCCGGCTCTGGTCCGGCCGTGCTGTCCTCCCACCTGTCGCTGAGCAACAACTTTGGGAAGAAGAGCGCATTGCCGAGCGCCGACACAGCGGCAAGAGGTTCCACGATATTGAATGGGATACTGGCGAGACGGACAACTACCTCAATTTCCACTATCGCTTGGCTGGGTTGCCCCAATTGGATGGCAAAGGCCTCACGCCACCGATTCTCAACTCGGCGACACGCTGGGCACTTGAAAACATTAAAAAGTACCCCATCATCCGGCCGTCACCACCGCCAGATAGAGACGCAAATCGGCGAGCAGCGGAGGATGACTGGGTGGTTATAGAGGGTGTCAAGGATTCGCTTTGGTACATTTAGTTCGCGCCACACATGTTGATTTCCATATTGGATTTGCGTTTTCCCTAGCTAGATAAATGATGATGACCAAGGACCTGAAAGCTAAATTCCACCAGTGTAAATCTATGCAGCAGATGACACGGCCGGTGCCTCGACCACAGTAGGATGTGTAACTCCAACGACTTGGGACGCTGGAGGCGGCGCAGCCGACTCGCTCGCCTCTGCATCCAGTGCCGGCCCACTGTTGACCAGCGTCGTGTACGGAATGGGGTTTCTGACAAGACGGGCATCTCTAAGACCGACCTGCCATCGGTCGTATCCTTTCTCTGGAATAACAGGTGTAGTCCACATGCCATTGCTGCGGAATTGGTTCGTTACGGCAATCGCTGCCTCGACGGGGACATTCGGAAAAAGCTGTGCCAACTCGTCTTGGTATGTCTCGGGGTCAGTGTTGTTGACAAAGTCAATTCCTTTGGCCAATGCTTGGCAGAATCGCTTCTGCTTGTCCAGAACCTCGGGCGTCACCGTGGCGGCCTCCCGGTAGTACACGCTCCACGGAACGTCCCCTTGGGTCACCATCTCCATGGCCACGGATATCTTGGGATTTTTCTCGACCATGGCACGTGCCGACAAGTTGTCCGTGACGAAGAAGTCACCCATACCTCCCTGAAACAGATTGCCGAGCATGACACCGTCGAGGTCTTGAACGTAGTCCACTGCCCGAGCATCAATGTTGTTCTCGCGCAACAGCATCTTGAAGAACAGGCCGACGCTAGCGCCCCCGCCAGACTTCATCAACACCGTCTTGCCGGCCACGTCCTGCAGGTCGAATCCGTCTGCCGGGCCGTGCTTCAGAAGGGCCAACGGGCAGCGGTTGGCAATCTGAGCGAAGACTGTATAGTTTTCCACCCGCTCTAGATACATTGACGGCACCCAGATGCCACCGAGGGCCATGTCAGCCTCTCCAGAAGCCAGCGCGTCGAGAACGCCGTCCCAGGGCGTAGGGATGGTGGTTACCAGCTCGAGCCCCTGCTCCTGGAAAAATCTATGGCGCTGGGCGATGTACTGGGGAAGGTAGTTGAGATTGTGGCCTGTGGCCGTAAGGTTGAACGTCTGCATTTTTGATTGTAGAATGGTGTGCAGTTATTTTCTTTGATGTTCTTTGGGGTGTAGTCTCGTCCACACATGTCAATTAGTGTGGTATTGTAGTGCCTGTGATTTATATAAAAGATGAACTGACGAGAGGAATTGTTACTAGTGATGACACTGCACCATAAAAAATATACGTAGGTTTGATCCGTCGGCGTTGTGCGACGACCGCCAAATGTCTGTAGCTTTTTATGGGGCGCAAAGTGTCGCGACACACACCCGTCGGGTATATGCGAAGCTATCGTCGTATCAAAAAAACCAAAGTCAATAATATACCTCGTACAAGAGACGGAGTGTACCTTGAATTGTCATGCTCATAGATAAGACAGTATCGGTTTTTGCCGTTGATGAGTACAGTGTGGGCTGCAATCCACGTACGCGCGCCATTACAGAAAGAGACAATGAACGTAATAAGCGAAATAAAGTAAGATGCATAACTTAGCTGACAAGGCCACTCAAGTGACCAGCAATAAACGAAACGAATTCTATTTCAATGCTCACACCACCAGTGCTCACACAGACGTGTAATAAACGTGCATCCACCGTTAGAGATGGCCAACCGAACGCCCCTGGTGCTTTACACCAACAGAAACTGCCCATGTAAGACTCTGCAACCCAATCTGAATCAATATAGCGAGGCCTAACAAACAGAAGGGGCGCACCGCGCCCATATAGTTCTCGCTGAGCTCGGAATCCCGTATGAGGAACACCATATTGACTACAGTGTGCCCCGGTCCCCGCAATATCTTCAGATCAACCCCCGGGGTCAAGTTCCCACCCTCGTCTGTGGTGACCAAATCATCCGGGAATCCGCCATCGCAGCGCAGTTCCTCGCCGATTCCGTCCCATCAACACACTTAACACTTCGCACAGGCGATATTGCCGGAGCATTGATGCGTGCGCGGATCGCATTCTTTGTTGAAACGTATTTCTCCAAAGCCAACAAATACTACTATCCTGCTATTGAAGCGACAACAGACGAGGAGGCAGATTCTCTCGGTGCTTTGTTTGCGGCTGCAGTGTCTTCGGAAATTGAACCGCTTCTGCACGATGCCGCTCCCTTCTTCGGCGGCAGCGAGAAATTGACAATGGCAGAGGTGAGCCTTTTTTTGTGCTGTCCACTAACGACGGCGACTTGTAGTAGCTAACCGTCATAGGTACTAACTGCATCGTTCATCTTGCGTATTTTCACATTGCCAACCGCCGAAAACCCTCCATTGCCGTTGACAATGATTTTGGGTCTTAATTCAAAAGCGCCTCGGTTTTACAGTTGGGCCCAAGCTGTTTTGACCCACCCATCCGTCAACGGCATCTACAGCCTAAACGGCTGCGCTGCGGAAATGCAAGAGAGACGGGCCAAGGCGAGAGGCTTGTTGTAGTTAACAATGGCAACAGCCATCCATATGGTTATCGCTCCTGGCAGCCGTGAAGTTGGCACAAAATTGTATTGTACAATCAAGGACAAAGGCACACAGCACAATAAACAAGAAACGATCCCCCCAACATTGGTGCTTTTGAATAACGCTGCAGTGCATCGGCGCGAAAACAATGCTGGCAAATAGATATGGTTGTAAAAATCTCGTTAAGAAGGCACGATCCAGCAGCACATCTTGAGAAATATGCGGAGGGGAATGCAACCTCACTGCCCATCCATCCGTGCGTTACTTTCAGGCCCGGCTCGCATTCTTATTAGAACACAACGGCACCTACTTCGTACATTCAATGTAGCATACTATTTGTTGTGCTAATAGACATGTAATACTGTCAGTGCGGTGCTTGATCAGGGGCGTTGAATTTAATTGAATCTAGCCACGCTGCTGATTATCTGGGAATCATATGATTATTCATGCCAGGTCGTGATACTCAATGTCCATACCCAGAACCATCCCCTGGAGCTCCGGCCACTGTGCGGCCGAACTTAAAAGCTCACTGAACGCAAAGCAGTCAGTCATGGCTGACAAGGCGGTACCTCCACCCACACCGTCTTCCACGGACGGCATAACCCGCTTGGAGGGCTGCACGTTCTGGAGCAAGTCGTTTAGTTGTTGCTCAAACTCCCGGCGGCTCTGCTGCACCTTTTCGGCATCGTAGGTAATCAGCCAATTGATTGTTGCTGACGAGAGTGTGTCAAAAACATCGCGACACCCGGCAGCGCCATGCAATGTCTCGGACATTGCGAAGAGTGTTGATGCACACGACTGAAGCGTTTGGATGCAGCTGCCTGTCGAAAGGCTGTCGCGGATATCTTTTGAGTGCCAGAGACAGTAGATGACGCTCAGGCCGGCCATGAACAGTTGATGGACAGCACGCCATAGCACGTCGACGCGCCCATCTCGCTGCAGCACTTTTATACTGTTGATCATCTTGCAGCTTGCGTCAAAAGAGATCGCCAAACTCTCCGCAGAAACTTGAGACACCATAGAATTCGGTCGGTGCAGGAGGAGAAGGGCATTGTTGTAGACGGTGTCCCAGTACGCTTGGCAAGCGAAAATGGATAGTGGGTGAGCCTTGTTAATTTCGGGTATCGTTGTGTACCACTCTTGCAAGCGAGGCCCTATGTCTTGCAACCAGACCGCGTAGTTGGCGCGCGGGTAGGCAATCTTCACTGACCACGATTGAGAGTGCTGCACGTGCATGATTTCGGACTCGAGATGGGTCATCTTAAAGACGTGATTCAGGGCGCGTTGGCTGTGAATGCCAAATTTGTCATCCGGCGACAGTTCATCAACCGGGCGGCAGGTGGCAATTGTCACCCATGGGTTTGGCAGCTCTACCCGTATGCTCTCGTCGATTATGCCAAACGGGCGGCCCAGCGTGATGCTAAGAAAACGGTCGAACTGGTAGGTAGTGTACCAAAGACGGCGACGATCACGAAGGACAGCGGGATCCATGGTCAGACGCTGCTCGTCCGTTTCCCAGTGTAGGCCTATGTCAATGCACATGCGCAAGGCAATGCCTGTGAGGTGCCATAGGCTGCCCTGCGATGGACAAAGAGCCACAAACTGGGCAAGAAGGAGTATCGACCGCAGAGTCTCGATGTCGCTCTTTGCATATACGATGGCGCGCTCGACGCTCGCTATGGCGGATCTGAAACAGCCTTCACTTTGAACTGGCCGACCTTTTCCTGATGGCCCAGGAACGCCGCAGAGTGCAATGGCAAATATCATATATGTGGTGAATACGTCTTTGTCGTTTTGTTCAGAATCCGAACCGCCACTGCTACCACGATATGCGCCGTTGATGGCATTTGTCGCATGCGACCGCTCGAGAATGGGCAGGTGCGGTGTAAGGTGTTGAAAATATGTTTCAACAAGATGATCAGCCGCCTGACGTGGTGGCAAGGAAGCTTCCTCGGCCATCATGCTGGAGAATGATCCATACGGACGGCTGTGTGACTGAGAGGGCGAGGGCAGTGCATCAACACGAATGGCTGCCATGACGAGTTTAGCGAGAGTGATACCGCCACCTTGACCGAGAAATCGAGGTTGTCTTCCAGTTGGCTCCACGACAACATCGCTGACACTTTGCACCAAGTTGAAAAGATGGTTCGGCTGTCTTTCAGTCAAGCTTTCCGACTGCGACACTCCGAATATGGCCAGATCACTCGTTGGCGGTGATTCGGTCTCGGCTGATGTTGCAGATGTTGTCCGCACCCGCTCTTTCAGTTCTGCGTTTTCTCTGGTCAGTTGTGCCAGTTGTGCTTCTAGGTTGGCAACATAGTTTCGTGGGAGCTGGAACGTAGTTAGCGTTTTCGTTCCCGCGATATTTAAGTCCCGGCCTGCCCTGTGCATTACCTCCGTGTCTTTGCCCAGGTGGTATGTCAAACATGCAGCACCAACCGTGGCGCAGTTTGTGCAACTGGGATACTTGAGATCGCACTACGGGGGAAGCCGACAGTCAGTTTGTGCGTGCTAGCTGTAGTGGATAACATCCTTGGCAAATCTGGCCAAGATACCTTTTGCTTTCGTCGGCGGCATCTGGAAACATAGTTAAATGCCATATCCAAGTATATCATTGCCATCAGTGAAGGGTCTTACCTCTGACATGCATTGATACCACGAGCAATTCGGTCGTGCACGCGTGTGTGCGGGTGAAGCCGAGATGTGCCATGGTCTGCCATGCTCTCGTATGTTGTGGTTTCAAAGGGATAAAGGCTCAGGGCAACGATTTCAAAACGATTGGCATTGTCAACGGACAGATCATTCTTGAACTCCACAGTGGCAGTGGCAGTCGGATTTATTTGAGAAACGGTGTAAGATAGCAGATGCGTCGGGTTTGTCCGATCGGGCTAATGCGGGTTCTATTGCATGGAAAGGTTCTTATCATAACTTGGGATTGATAAGGCTAACGTGCTAGTCATGCATAGATAGCGATACACACCCAGGCACTGTTGTGATGCCGCCAGTGGTTCGTTTAGACCGAACTGGTATGATTGCACATTATCTAAACTATGACAAACTTGTAACACACCTCGCAGCCCAAACATACTAATACGCATTCTTATCAAGACATGTTGAACTGCCTATCGCAATAGCCACTGTATCGTACCGGCAACACCTTTTCAAGTCGGCTTGAAGCGACACATGCTCTCGTTCAGATGTGCCAACGAAAGTTGCAATCAATAGATATGGCGATGATGCGTCGTCGTATTTGCACACGCCAATACCAAATCTCGCCAAATATTTTCTCCATTTGTTATCGACCAGCCCAGAGGACAGTGGGCTCAGTACAGATTAAGCCTCGCCAGTATACTTAAAGATTATTTCGTCTTCGATCTCATTGTGACATTTACAATAGAATAAACGAGTTTCAGATGTGCTAGACGAACAACCACGAACCGCACAACAGCGTCTCTTAAAGGATAATATTGATTTTCGCACATTCCAACCACAGACATGGCTACCGAGCCCGCCAAAGAGGTCGATGTTAAGACCACGGCCATGAATACGATAATTGATGACTGCGCAGAGGGCGAAAGTGCGGCGATCTATATTGACCCAAAGAAAGAAGCAGCAGCGCTGGCGAAATTCGACAAGACGGTGCTGCCCGTATCCATGATTTTTTTGATTTTATCTAGCCTTGATCGTAACAATGTAAGTCCTCCTGTCTGCCCTTTTTTCAATTTCCTTCTATTCTAACGGTACAATTCCTTAAGCTCGGCAACGCCCGTGTCTTTGGATTCGATGCTGACATTGGCCTCACTGGCGGCGACTTTGGCAATATAACGACACTATCTAGTGTTTGCACCATTGTTTTTGAACTTCCGTGGGTTCTTGCCGTCCGTCGTTACGGTGCGAACAAGGCAATTGGGACTGCGTTTGTTTTGTGGAGTCTGTGTACGCTGGGCACTGCATTCATCCACACTTACGGCCAGGCCATCGCCTGTCGTATGCTGCTCAATGCAGCTGAGGCGGGCCTTGCACAGAGTTTTGCGTACCTGTTTTCAACCATATATCCGCGGGAGACGGCTGGCAAACGCATCATGACGACCAACCTCGCACAGTGCATCTCCGGCTCATTTGGTGGACTTTTTGCATACGCTGTCCAGACAATGGGCGAACGCCGGGGCCTTGCAGCTTGGCGCTGGCTGTTTATCATCGAGTTTTGTATCACGATCGTCATTGGCGGCATTGGCTGGCTATTTATTCCCACGTCTGCCGAGTCAGCTTGGTTCCTGACCAAGGAGGAAAAGGAGACCATGCGACTAAAGAAGCAGCGCGATATTATGCACCGAGGCGACACCAAGTTTGAGCGCAAGTGGATCCGAATTGCGCTGTTGGATCCCTTTGTGTGGATGTTGGCCATCGCCTTCTTTACGTCGTCCATTGCAATCAACGGGTTTGGCGTCTTTTTGCCGACCATTCTTTCTGGCCTTGGGTATGTGCCGTGCCACCAGTTATGTAAATGTGAATGCAGCCGCAGAAGCTAACAACAGAAACAGGTTTGCCTCGTTGACTGTGAACTATCTCACAATTCCAGTTTATATGTTGGGCGCAATCTCGCTCGTGATTCAGTGCTATTTTTCCGACAAACTCCGGCAGCGTGGTGTCTTCATTATCGCATCATGCATCCCGGTATCTGTGGGATACCTTATTTGTGTCGGCACTTCCAATCAACATGCCGGTTACGCTGGCATGTTCATTCTTGTGTTGGGTAAGTGTGATTCGATGCCCCAACTTCTTTTTGAAGGCAGACTTCCGGCCACAGGTATAATGTAGTATTCAGCAACCAAGGATGTACTACTAACTTTGACAGGTCTTTATTCTATCTCGACACTGGCCGTCACTTGGATATCGACCAACCTGTCCCCAGACTCTAAGCGCGCCATTGGTATGCCCATTGCATACTCCATTGCCAACATTTCCGCTGTCGTGTCTGGGCAGCTGTATCCTGACCAGCAAGGGCCACGGTACGTCCCCGGCAACGCAATCTCGGCGGGCCTCTCGGTCGTTGCAGGACTTTTGTATGCCTCCTGCTATTTTTTGTTGCGGCACCGCAACGCCAAGAAAGCCAAGTTGCTCAACGAGGGCACGACGACCAACGGCTTGGAAGGAGACCAGAGTCTCGAGTCAATGTATATTCTTTAATGCCGCAATATATAGAAAGCAGGATTCGGGTCAGCAAATGGAGAGCATATGACGCGATGATGCCATTACATAAGCTGCACAGTTTAAACGCAAGGACAAGATCCAGGCAACAATAAGCGCCTTTTTGGAATCTCTCAAGTATATTTGATAACTTTTTTCAAACCATGTGGTGTTTTACTACAATCTGAGGGTTGTTGCATATCATCAACCTATCAAAGAGTCCTGCAGCTGTCTTAATGTATCATCATACTCCCCAGTAACCCAGGGGAATTGACCTATTCTGGCTCGCCAACCCAAAATTCCCAATTTCCCATTTCCGGGGTCACCCGCAATGATTTTGCCGAAGTGGCTTTGCAGTTTTGACCAGCATATACTGCCAATTGAGTCTCGTACTGGCGCGGCATCCGCGGCAACTACACTTCCAGCTGTAATTATGGCCCACAAATGCAGACCCTGAAGTTCCATCACCGCCAAACTCATCTCAGGTTCGGCAGAGGCTTCTAGCATGCAGTTTAGTTTCGAGGCAAGCTGTAGGCCGTAATGTGTCTTTGGGGGCATTTCTTTGAGCGTCGTAAGTGAGAAAAACAGGAGAGCTATACGGCATATTTCTTGAGTATGTCTCTCGGACACACTTGGGACAGCTGTGATAAACTGTCGTAGTGCGTTGGAGAGCAGCGAGTACTGGGCCCCGGTCAATAAATATCGTATCCGAGTAGCGGTTGCCTCATTTTGGCTGTTGATAGTCGAATTTCCTTTTGAAAGCCCCGTAGAATGACGTTTGGCAGATGGAGTACAGTATTTTTGATACAAAAAGACTGCTTCGTCAATCTGAGACAGGCACCGAGATATTATGGGATTGTGTGAGCATACCGCCAAAAGATGACCAAATCCGTCATTGTAGAAAGTATGAGACAAACCGGGCAAAAGACCCGGAGAAAGAGGACCGATGAGAAGACTGCACGCCGAATTTCCGTCAAAGTAAGTTGGCTGATCGCTCTCCAGCGAACCGTATAGATCAGCGCTGTTGCAACACGTCATCAGCTCAGGACACGGGGAGACCATTGAATAAAGAAGGAAAGTACACCTACCGAAATATCTTCTGCAAGACATACGGCTGCTCATAGATACGTTCAATCCCCCCGTAACAGTGGACGAGCTGCTTCAGACCCTCCATATGCACCTTCCAATTGTCGGGATGATCTCGACCTCGCTGGCAAAGTTAGATGGGTGGCATAAATAGGCATTGGAGTACAGACTTTGTGAGATCCCCACCTCGAACATGGCAATCCCCGCCACCATGATAATTGTGCTTGAATCGATTTTCCCCGGTGTGTCTTGCTTCCTTTGCACAGTCGTTTCTGAGATTCGCTTGTTGACAATGGAAATGGCACGGTGCAAATGCCAGAGCGAGAGGGCACTGTTGTTGTTGCGGGCGAAGTAGCATAGAAATGTGTCGGCACAGCTGACGAATGTGTGCATCAGGGCTGGGTCAGCAAACCCCAATGGAAGACCATACTCTATGAACGGATTGAACCCAACAGCCCATTCTAGCGTGTACAGAGTTCTCCAGACGGTTGTACTGACTTGACTTTTGTTATTAAGCTCCACAATGACATGGGAGTGCGAGTGTAATGACAAGCCTGAACATACGGGACACAAGTAGATCATGCATGTACGGTTCGAATTGAACGGGAAGCGTGTTGAAGGGATCCACACCATCGATCTGGCGAATGTTGTACTGGTGAACAAAGCCGGAAACACTCAAGCCAGCTCCTGCACCATTGATTCTCCGTTGTTGGCGGCTCAGTTCGTTGTTTAATTCCGAGGTCCTTGATCGAGCATTTCGGCGAGCGTGGCTGCGGATTCGGTCCTGTGAATGGACGTCAATGAGTCGAGTCCTTGGAGACAAATGGATAAACTCAAAGTGGGTTGTCTGCGCCGTCGTCCTTTGTCTGTCGTCTCTGCTTCGTACAGTCGCCTGTTTTGATTTGTCACCTAGTCCGAAAGCATCAGCAAAAGTACGCCGTAATTTATTTATGACAAATGCAAGTAACAACCAACCTCTGGGACGACCACGCTTCCACGGACCCGGAACCTTCACAGGCCCAGCATGGTAAGAGAATATGGCCTTGGGCTCCGACTCGCCCGAAATCTCCGAATTTGCTGCCACAGGGAATACAATTTCAGCCGGGTTGAGGGCCATATTGATGGGAAGGACGTCCTGTACGAAGGTACATTTGAAAATAGATATGATACGATGCAAGTAAGAAGAAAAGCTTAAAACCGCAAGAGGCTGGACGACAGGGTTAATAAATATTTTGGTTTGAAGGGAAGCCGAGTGGCAGTTCGCTAAGCCGAATTTGGTATATGACATACAAAAAATTCAGCCGAAATGGGTTAGCGCAAACGTGCCACGTTGTAGCCTTCCTTAACTCCTGGTCCAAAGTCCGATTGGGCCTGTCGTAAAAGTTTCGAGAGAGAACGACAAAATAGGAAACTGACATGTTCGAAATGTGTCTCATTTGGGTATAGTTTTGAATGATACTGCCATTAAATTTGCTGAACATTGTGCGAAACTCTCCTCGTGTAGTCACGATGACTGGCAGTTTCCCTTTTGATGGTCGATTAAAAAAACCCGACACCCCTCCTACAATTCGAGAGCAAGACTGCACATTCCTTTTGTCAATCGCAGACCATCACCCTCAAGACAACAATTGCCGCTCCTGGACATCGTAAGAAATTTTATTTTCCCCTTCATTAAATATCCACTATGCCCAACTACACGTCCAAGACTACTGGAGATGAGGTGGCGCGGGACTGCAAGTCCCAAATTGCCAACAAGACCATCTTGGTCACGGGGGCCACCCCCGGCGGCCTGGGTGCGACATTCGCAACTACGATTGCACCTTACGGCCCGGCGGTGATCATTCTTGCCTCCCACAGCGTGGTCAAGGCCGGCGATACGGCAAAGGCCATCGAGGCTATCTCACCAGATGTGAAGACTATTGTTATTGAGCTAGATCTTGCCTCGATTTCTCAGGTCCGCAAAGCCGCCGAGAATATTCTAGGCTGTGTGGACACGATCGATGTCATCGTCAACAACGCCGGAATTATGGCAGCGCCATATAGCAAAACCGTGGACGGTATCGAATCGCAGTTTGGGACAAACCATGTCGGTCATTTCCTATTGACCAACTTGCTGCTGTCTTCAATATCCCGTGACAAGAAGAAACGGCCTTTACGTGTCGTCAACGTCTCGAGCAATGGCTTTCGTTTCAGTCCCGTCCGCATCAAAGACATTAGTTTTGACGTTAGTCATCCTGCCACTGACAAAATTGAGTTCACAAATAACGGAGCTAACACTATTAGGATGGCGCTACATACGATCGGTGGACAGCTTATGGACAGTCGAAGTCTGCCAATATGTTGTTCTCCCGATCCCTCGCGGCGAAACTCGGTAGCCGTGGTGTCATATCTATCAGCCTCCACCCAGGTGTCATTATAGAGACAAGTCTCTCCCGTCACGTTGCCATGGAAGACTTCGCCGAGCTTGGCGTCTTGGATCGAAAATTGGGAAACCGCGAGTTTTGGGACCAACCGTTTATGCTAAAGTCTCCGGCGGAGGGCGTCGCAACACACATTTTTGCAGCTTTCCACCCGGCCCTCGAGAAACCGGAGCATAACGGTGCTTATCTGGAAGACTCGCAAGTCGTTGATGCCAAACAGATCCAAAGTTGGGCTAGAGATGCCGTGGAGGCTCAAATGTTGTGGCGTCTCAGTGAAGAGATGGTGTCAGAGACATTCTCCTACTGATGCTATTGAACAAGCCGCATCAGGTTTTTGCATTGGCAGTCCTATTTTGATAACAGGAGACTGGAATGAAGTCGGTATTCGCTTAGTGGCATCGCAGATATCGGGTGTTTCCAATTGTTCTTCATCACAATGCGGGCGTTACAGTTTATAGTTAATTGAAGAGCTACTTCTCTTACATATACGGAGGTGATACTCCGAAGTACCATATACAGAAATACCTCGACGTAACACGCCTTTCCTTTTGGATTTGTGCCTCTGACAATGATTTAGCGAATTCTGAAAAAAACTGACCTCGATAGATGCGAGGGTGGATGTGGGCGATTTTCTCGACGGCCCACTGTATCTGCACTTGTTCTGTGCTCTCAATTGCATACAGGAAGAGCGCTCGAAGAAACCCGCCGTTCACATTATTCTCGCTGCCTTGGTTCCCAAAAGTCGACTCTCTTTCAACGGTTTCTCTGATCTTGAGAAGCGCGTCTCGAGAGTCGGGTAGCTTTGACAGCGGGTCACCCAGCTGCCGGCCAATCTCCACGAGCTCAGCAAAATATGCTGCGTTGCATATTGAAATAAGCGTTGTGAGTCGACTGGCGATGGTAGGAGCAAGCTGGGCGCGTAACTCGTCTGCCAACTGAGACTGCGTCACTGACCGGCTTTCCCATAAAGCATGAAGCTGGGCCTTGAGACTAGCCATACGGTTGACAACCTCCTGCTGGTCCCTGCTTGTCGTACGCGAGCGGTGGTAGAGTGTCAGCTTCGCGATCTGCCGCGACAATTCTTGGAGACGGCAGTAGAAATGAAAAATGGGGCCACTGAGCAGCTGATACAAGTAGTTTGAAGCATCTGCTTCATGGCCGGGTGGTGAATCGACGTCTGGAATTGGGCCATCGTGGCTTGGAAGCAGGCGAAAGACACGTTTCGATAAAAGCCCTGTGGCTCCACCGCGCGTCGTGCTGGACTGCAGTATTTTCAGCCACGCAACAATGCGTAGAGCCAGCTTTGAGTGTGACGAGACGTCTTGAGACCATGTCTCTAACCTTCTGACGAGCAGCGGACTCGGTTCTTGCAGATGCGGTGTTAGGTCGCCTGCATGGATGAACTCGAATAAGCACAGCAGGAATATCGCAACCAAAGTGAGGTCGAAGTGTTTGCCATGATCGTTGAGGAGATCATCCACATGCCGCTTTGCAGAATAGTAGTGAGACTGGGCACCGCTAAGGGGGAGAGCATATAGGTGGCCCTTGTATAGCGCCGAGACAGCGGTGATGCACGAATGAATCGCCGGACAGGATTGTCCAAAATGCACAATGTAGCGCTTCGCAAGTTCCCAGTTGCAAGAGTCAAATGGCGTGATGCCAGGGCACTCTACATGTTCGAGAAACAGTGTAGTCATATGTGGCGACTCAGTTCGCAGCGCCAAGACGTCGATGGTCACAGTGAGCTCGATGTCCCGGGATATCAAGGCCATGGATGTATCACCACCATTTAGGCTGGACTCAGAGCTGAACGTAGCTGTCGTTTGATCTGGTGGAGTGCCGTCGGCTCCCACGCTCGTATCGGTAATCACATTGCTGCCACTGCTGTGCGTGTGGATTGTTCGCGTAGACTTCCACGGGACGAACGTGTCCACGCTTCGAGGAGTTTCGGGGCTATCCTGATTGTCCGGGCATGTTGCAACCAGAGGCCCGTGAGAGAGACGGTATGACGTAACACGTTGGCTAGTCCTACTAATGTTTTGCGGTGTTTGCTCCAGCTGCCCACCCGGTGCAATAACAGAAGACTGCCGTGCTTTTGCGAGCTTGTATACGCAGTCGCGTTTGAGTCTTACGCAATTGCTGCATGACGGCTTCGTCTCGTCACATTTGACTTTACGGGACCGACAAGTAAGACAGCCGCTCCGAACACGGATAAAGTGTTTATGCTGGCTTGACCTTTGCATAATGGCCGTGTTGCTGGCGAGGAAGACGGGAGATCAATATGTGCTGAGGAGCGGGTCGATGTCAAGGCCACATGTCAGGGCTAGCCAGTTGTAGAGCGAGCTTTCGGTGCGAGCCGACAATGGGTCGTTGTGAGGGTCGTTGCTGTGAGGTCGGCTGCATGCTAAGCGAATCGGCAACATACGTACGTTAAATCCTGAACTGGACATATATAGACCGTTTTGTGTTGGTAAACCCGTTGAATTAAATATCGTGTGACAGTACCCCAAAGTTCGAGGTTCTCACGTCGACTGGAAATCCAGACGTGGGGAACTTACCGAGCTGGACATTGGACTTGTTGCCGACCTCGTTCACGTCTGGCTGTGCTCGTGTGCCAAAGACTGACACGGATTGGTCAGTTTGGCCTGGCTATTTTATTTAGAGTATGTAGTGGAGCTAGCGTCATTGGGAATTGTCCACGAAGCCTCAGGGGCGCTGTCGCCTCCCAGGGGTGGATTTACTTTTATTTTTTCAACGCTTTTCAGTCAATGCTCGGTTGGGAATGGAATGACTTCACTTTATCTCGCTTATTCTTGCCGAGCCGTAATAAATATGTACGATTGATTTGGGAGCGGTTTCGAGAAGCGAAGAGGATGGCTCCACTTCTTGTTACTACCGACGCCCGCCTTGCCTGCATGGCACTGGCGGAGAAGCCAAAATTGGCGCACGTGGCTTAAGCACCTTGGAACTTTGATCACCACGTTGAGGATTACGGTTCGATAATGAAGCTGTGTCGTCGCCCATCTCAAAGGCGAAGATTGATCATTTATTTTTTATAGAAATCTAGGTTTCTAGCTAGACTTGCCGCAGTTCAAGTTTCTCCCATATTCTTTTGCAACTGTCGCGAAAGTATGGGTTTCCAGCTCTCCAGATTCCTGACCTCAAGGCCCTCGATCTTGGCTTCATCGTCCCAGCGCCTCAGCTGGCACATCTCTTCGCACCACTCCTCAGCACCGAACGTGTCTCGCTCGTCATCGTTCATCGGACCTCCTTGGTAGGCAAGGCTCCTCTTGCTCGCATCAGATAGCTTGTCCATGTAGCTGTGATCGACTGCGCATAAGTAACGCTTCGCTGCGACGTGGGATTCCACGAGGCGAACCACCTTCTGCGAGAACCCGAGTGCCAGGAGAAATCGACCTCCCAGGGTCTCGTGTCCGACCCGTCCCACACTTTGGCCTGCCGGCTGGCCTCCTAGATTTTGGATGGTACTGGCGCCAGCAAGCTCGCGAAGATCTGTGGCCGGTGCATACTGCCCGATATCGTGGAGCAGGGCAGCAACCTGTGTATCCTCGTCCACAGGTGGAACTGCTGAGGCGGCCTGTGCGGCACATTGGAGGGAATGTTGGAGCTGGGAAATTGGCTCGCCGATGTAAGGTGTGTTTTCAGAAGCGTGGAGAATGCGTATGATGTAGTCGACAACGGATTCCGGTGTATGGTTTGTCGGAAGGCCCATGGTGAAGACTTTCCCTTCGTGGGTGGTTATAGACGGTGGTTTGGAAACTGACGTGATGAATATGCAGTTTTGCTTGTACTGTAAGTGGGCGTCGAGTATTGAGGACGGACAGGATTAATATATATAATATTTATGTGGCTTCTTACGGACGGGAAAAGGGCCATTTTAAGGTAGACTTCGGCTAATTGACGAGTTGGATTTTGTCGGTCGGCTGCCGCATTTCTAGGGACATGACCTTAGCTCCCGTCCCCGTAACCCAAAATCATATACAATGTAGTTCTAATTACGTCACTGGATGAAGGATGTCGCACGAATGATTTTCATGCCAACAGTTAAGAGATCAAGCTGTCAACGTGTCCGGTGCTAGGGCCGCGAAATATGGTATATATTTTATACAAATTCCACGTCTTGTCAAATGTATGCAAGAACGTTATGGCTCTGGCTCCGGTATAATTGTACTACGACCGAATCGCACTTTCGACTAAAACGTGACCTGCTTCCCTTCGCCAACACTGAGCATTGGTGAACCAAAACCGTAGGTCAGTGCGCCCGTCGCATACGATTCTCCCTCTTTGCGCATATGTGTCGCCGGCCACTCCTTTCCTCTATGTTCGTAGTATCCCTTGCGCAGATCACCCTCGGATGATTGGTTGTAGGTGGCGTAGATGGCCTTTCTGTCGGAAGTGCTTTTGTTGGCGCCGCTGCGGTGGGCTACATAGGAAGTGAAAACGAGAAGCTGGCCTAATCCATTGAGAATAATGTCAGTGCATGTAAGTACGTACAGCCTCTCGCTTTAAAAGTTAATCACGCACCGGCTTCGAGCTCAACCGGCGTCCACGTGTGGGAATCCACCCAGGTTGACTCGATGCAGTTTGTGGCAGGGTCGATGGGGACGTCCATTTTATGACTTCCATCAACGACCTCCAGGCCACCATTCCGAAGGTTTGATGGGTCCACACTCAAAAGAATTGTCAGATGCTTGACACGCTTGATGTGAGTGTAGGCAACGGCATCGATGTGAGGCGCAAAGCCACCTGTAACTCGTTAGTAATCCACACCCAAGGCAACCGCCATCGACATTACCACGCGCAACGTTTCCGTCGTTCATACCACTTCCTGATAGCTTGTAGTTGATTTTCTCTTTGAACAATTGCATGGGCTCTCCAGAAAGGCATTGCAAGAGATCCTGCAGCGTAGAACCTCGAAGCAATTCTTTGAATCCTTGGTGGCAGTCCGCGAAATTTTCCGTCCGGCAGAGAACAGTATGGCCTTTGTCGTTGACCTCCTGTAAACATGTTAGATATTAAATGATTCAGTTTGTAAAACAAAGAATAGATAAAGTCTGACCTCATAGGGCATGAACTCGGATGTGTCCGTTGGCACCCAGTCATGAACCTCCTGGGCCCAGCGTTGTATATCTGCGACTTGTTCGGAAGATAGGAAATCACGAACGATAAGATATCCGTTTTCCTTAAAGAAGGCAACTTGGTCGTCGTCTAGAACCATGGTGGCGGAATAAGGTAATCGAAGGCAGAGACAGGCGCAAAAAGGCAGGAATTAAACGACCAAATGTGCTTGTTTAGAAAATGGATGTTTGTGTAAGAGTGTGTGTGTATGTTCTTCAAATTCGAGCGGCGGAAAATGCGATGGCATGTCCAATATAAATCTTTATACAACACACGCACTCTACAAGATAAGTTGTCATAAGTAAATTTTCTTCCAAATATGGTTGATAGACTGCCATTGAATGCTTTTCGTCGTAAATATGCTTGTTATGCCCCGGTCTTCGTCACACTTTTGTGGAAACGAGGACTCCTGTTTGGCTGTCGCTTATTCGGCTAACGGCCGTCGCTTGCATTGCACATCGCTAAGATCAACGGCACTAAAATATGGGACAGGGTCGCACTTGTCCCGCTTATGTAAAGTGCATTTTATCTGGCGACCATCTTGGAAAACGCAAAAAAGAATGAGCACCCAATAAATATACCCACGTGGGCTTGGATAGTGCTGATAAGCTCACCATGCTCTCGCAGTCGATGTTGTTTCTTGAAAGATGATTGGGGCATTCGCAGAACCGAATGGCTTGCTTGAAGACAGTGTGATGGTCACAACATCGACCAGACATACATCTTGGTACCCAGTGGACGTTTCTCAACTACTTAAGCTCGAAGGAAAGTCTCGAGCTTGCAATTTCAATCACCGCACATAATTCAACCACCCGCTTAGATTTCAAGTTTATTTCTGGCTAATATTTCCTCAACTCGCATCTCGAATACAATGGACGAATTTGGTTCCGAACCCAAAACAACCATGGTGGTCAACGAAGCTATCGACAATGAACTACCGGTAGAGGGGAATGTCGCCGACCGCGTCACAAAACGTTCTTCCATTACCACGGTTGTGGTCAGCGGTGTGGCGTTGTTTTCGGATGGTTACAATGCGCAGATCATTGGATATATGAACCTTATCCTAGCAGAGCTTTACCCGGTAGCCTTCACCAGTATTATCAAAACGCGGCTTTCCAATGCGTACCTCATCGGCGAGATCTTTGGTATGCTATTTTTTGGCTATGCAATTGACCGGCTCGGCCGTCGCACCGGCATTATCTTTGCCACGCTTTTCCTCGTGCTCGGCATTATCATCGCAACGGCTGCACACGGAACGACAGATCTTGGCATGCTCTGGATGATGATCATTGGCCGAGGCGTCTCAGGCTTCGGTGCTGGTGGTACGTCAATACAACCTCTTTGTCCATTTCTTACCGCTTATATAATGTAATTCACACCGGATCAACATATGTAGGTGAATATCCCACATGCGGCACGGGCAGCACAGAGGCGTCCGACGAGACCGCGTATGGCCGCCGTCGGCGAGGTATGCTTGTGGCTGTCGCAACAGACTTTGCGATCGACTTTGGCTTCGTCGTTGCGGGCATCGTGGCGCTGATCGTCTTGGCTGCGTACCACCAGAACCTTGGTGACGGTGTGTGGCGCGTCTGCTTCGGTCTCGGATTCATCTTGCCCGTAACACTCGTATTTTTCCGCCTCAGCCGGTTCCAGTCAACCCAGTACCGAAAGCATGCCATGAAGAAAGACATCCCGTACCTACTAGTGATCAAGCGTTATTGGAAGCCTATGCTTGGGACATCGCTGGCTTGGTTCATGTACGACTTTGTGGTACGTATCTGCTAGCCCCGGGCGCAATGGCTCCATCGTCCCTTTTTTTCCGACCCACGCTTACCCGTTGCAAACACCCAGACCTACCCGTTTGGTATTTTCAGCTCATCCATCGTGTCCACATTGAATCCAAACAACACAATTACACAAAACATCGGCTTCGGAACTGTTATCAACTGCTTCTATCTCCCCGGGTGCCTTGTTGGCGGTCTACTCATGGACTGGATCGGCCGCAAGCAGACGATGACTCTGGGGTTTTTCCTGTGGGCCATTTTGGGATTTATCATTGGGGGCGCCCTCGGTCCCATCCAATCCGTTTTCCCTCTCTTTGTAGTGCTTTATGGCATTTTCAATGCGTTGGGCGAGATGGGTCCCGGCGTACGTATCTACCAGCCGTGCAACTGCAAACAATATTGAATACATACTAACGGGCAGACAGGTGGCAACATTTCTTTGTGGTGCTGAATCGTTTCCCACGCCCCTGCGTGGTCACTTTCTGGGTCTCGCAGCAGCTGTGGGCAAAGCCGGCGCAGCAATTGGCACACAGGTGTTCACACCAATCCAGAACTCGTTCCCCGACGCCGAGAAAGGTATCCAGGGTGTTTTCCTCATTGGTGCGGCATTTGCTGCGGTTGGCGGTCTCATCTCATGGTTTTTGATCCCTTCCATGGACAAGGAGCTGGAGAACGAGGATACTCGCTTCCGCGTCTATCTGGAGCAGAATGGGTTTAAAGGGTCGTTCGGAGATCTGTCAACAGTCAACTAAGGGTAGATACGTTTCCGGTAGGTATTACTGGTATCGTTCCTACATCAGCAATTAATTAAGCTAAAATACTTACTTGGGTCGGTCTATTTTTTCTTCCGGGGGTAAGGGAAAGGGACTGGGGAATACGTAGCCTTCAAATACACAAGAGGTGTTGTGTATAAGAGCCTATACTTGTCACATTTTTCCTGCTGTTGCCATTGCGGAATTATTATATACGTTGACATATGGATTGACAATAGGATTCGATCATACCAAAATTTGCACCTTGGAAACACATCATGCCAGTACATAGAAACGGACTGGCATGGAAGACCAATACGCACAAATAGCACTAGCCTAATATCCCCACCGCTTCAATGTTTGCTCCAGTGAGTCTTTTGCATTGCGCTTCACAGCTTGGATCCGTTGTGGTCCCATTTTGGCCCGTACACGTGACATATAAAACATGCCCGGACTGAGATTTTGAATGAACCAGTAGAGATCCGAGAGCGTGTCAATGCCCGGCATCAGGTCTACCGGCCGTATGACGCTTTCTACAACAAATGCGGCGTTGGTCTGTTCAATCAACGTCCAGTCCGCCATCGGCGCGCCGGCTTTGTCTTCGTCGGACACAGAGACCAGTCCGTGCAGAAGGGCACGTCGAATCGCATTGGAGGGCGACGTTGGGTCCTCGGGCGTCACGATGTGGAACAGCTCCGGAAACGAGTAAAAGTACTCGTCATACAGTGAGGCCACGTGACTGAAGCTCCAGTCGACTAGTGCCGTGATGCGGCTCGTCTGGGGATCGTAGAGGAAATTCTGCAGGTCTTTTTCCGCCGTTAGTGTCGTGCATCCTATAGTTTTATGCAATTTGAATGAGCATACTCATATCACCGTGAACGAGCACGGGGCGCGGGTTTGCCTCAATAAACCGTCCGAGGAGAGGTTGGAAGCCCCGCTCGACAAAGGCATCAATACGGGCGCGCAAGTCCGGTGTATCCTGCCAGCCCTGCACGACGTCACACATATCCATTCTTTGAATTTGTGTTTGTAAATACCTGTTGGTGTTAGTATGGCATTTCCTCTGGGTTTGGATTACTTGTTGTCACGCACTGATAGTATAGTTCGTGATAAGTGGCACATGCTTTCGTCGCGCCATGGATAGTTGTGGGGCCCGTAGTAACCTGGCCATCATCATCAAAGTTAAAACCACCGTAACCAACAACTGACACCGGAAGCTTGTACTGCTGTAGTAGGTGGAAAATTCGGGTGATGTCTGTCAAGACAGAGTGCTTGGCGGCACGATCTAGTTTTTTGAGCACCTCATCGTTCAGTCCCACGCCGTGCATGTGTTCTTGCAGGATCCAGCCAGAGACCTTTGTGTCCAAATTCACAGAACGCCATCCGTAAATTCGGGGCGTGACGGGCTCATCCAGCGAAGCCAGGGCGATGCGGGCGAGAGAATAAGCCGCCACCTCGTTTTGTACCTGGATGGTGTCGTTGAGATCCGCTCCCGCGTCAGTGAAGCGAAGAATAACGGTCGTGGTGTCGGCAGGCAGCGTCTCCGTTCCTGGTTGCGGAACGCGTTCCTTTTGTACGCCGCATGTGCTTCTTGTGGTGCGGGTACTGGTCTTATTCGTCCTGACGTTCGACCCAGCGGCAATGGTCACGGTATACACCTGGGTATTGTTAGAGCCCAACTGAAGCTCGACGGACTCTACTTGGCGACTAAATTCGGATTGGAGGATGTCATGGATCCACGCCTTGGTCTTGACCGAAATTGTAAGAGTTTTCTTGGCAGACATTTTGTTGGTTTTGGCGTGCAGTGTTGGACTCTTCTGTGGCTGTATTAAACCGAGGATGAAGAACGGTGAAGAATATTACAAGGGAGAGAAGTAGTAAAGAACGAGGAGGGGATTATGATGAAACTTAGTTTATATGATTTTTGAATCTAATGACTGTCATACGGCGCGAAACTGCCCTTTTATTAATTTATATTATAGTCAGGTTGCGACAGCGGTAAATTATGCCCGGTTATTTATATAATAATTTAATACTAATAATTACGACAGGGAATAAGACGTGCGTGAGCCTGAAAAAATGGCTACATGGGTTGTTTCGGCGTGTCCGACTCACATGCCGCATCCGCAGCTTTACTACTCGGTCTCTCATAGATTATTTTATATCTTTTAAATTACGCAGTGGTAAACAGAGACCTGATATGTTACGTGTATCGTTTAGAGAACATGTAAAAAGAGAGATAATCGTAAATGCAAAATACGACGCAAATGAGACAACAACAAGGTAAAATTATTTCGACAACCATCGTTTAATCCTGTAACCACGGTGCGGGCATTGCTGGGGTTATTTTCCGCAGATCTGCGAGCGAGCCCCGGTAACGGTTCTCCTCGGTCCATGAAAGCACAGCAATAAAGTCACGGCAGTTGTGGCGGCTTTCATGACCAAACGTCCAGAAATCCTCAGTGGCATCCAGAGACAGGTCCACGTTACACATCAGAGCCTGCCGGATCCAATCAACACAGTGCAGCGGGTGGTCCATGGGGTCACCGGGGCTTGAGATGCCGGGCAACGGTGGCACGGAGATGCCCTCCAGAGCCCATTTTGTGGCTCTCTGGCAGTTAGATCGCGGTTAGTTAAGTTAACGAGCTAAGGATAGGGGGGTGGTAGACATACCAGGCAGTGAAGGTGGTGGAAGACTCCAACCTGATAAATTACGTGGCCGTCGTCAAGAGGCGATGCTCGGGAAGTTTGAGAAGCATTCAGGTTATTATTTCGTGGAATGCTGATCAGACCCTCGCCATTCGGAAATATGGTGTCCCACAAGGTCTCGTTTGCATTTTCACGCCGATACCCCCAGAGATCAAACACTTCTGTGCTTTTGTATTCCTTCAGATTGTCGTCTTTATGAACTTAATACTGAGTGTCCAACAAAAGGCGAAGCAAATTTCAAAACGCATTTTGGTGAGTAAAAAATAGAATCTCACAGGTAAAATCAGTATCTCTTCGCCACGAGGGGCGCGTCCAGATGGCGTTTAGTAACAAGAAAAGTAAAATAATATGAGCTAATTCGAAGAGGAAGAACCTTAGTCCTCTTCCAAGCCACGACTGCCGTTTGTTCGGTGGACTGTCGATGAAGGGACTTCCTTGTTCATTAATAGAAGGCAGGATCTCGTAGTTCTTGGGCGCCATCATGAAAACCTTTGAATGGTCTGAAACTGGCATCATCGAGAGAGAATGCTACAAGTTGAAGAACTCTCTGGAGTTACGTTTTGTACTTGAATTTTGTCGGTAATCTTAATATACCTACATTACCTAACTGACGACACTCCCTCCCTTCTGTCGGAAAGGCTTTTGTTTATATGGTTTTTAATTAGTGAAACAACTATTGGAACAAAGCGGCAGATATTTCTTCTCCCTTTTGAAAATAACCGGGCCTGACTTTGTTATCGTCAGGTATATTTATATCGGCGCTTGTCCCCGTCTGCCACTTTCGAAGAACAGTACCCGCTTCCCTGTATCTAAATACTACATTTCACAGCTACAACAGTACACACACAACGATGGACTCGGCCCGAAACGACGAACTAAAAGAGCATTTATTGGGCGACTCCTCAAGCGAGAATCAGCTTGAGGGAGGCACAGAGCGGTGCCAGTCCGCAACGTTGCATACTCCGCGGCTCCATTATCTCGTTGTGGTCTCCAACTGCATCGCCTGGCTGTTGGTTGTTTGTCTACTTCTCTCACAGCACATTCTGCCGCTTCCTAGACGGGAATTGTGTCCCGCGCACTTATTGTACAGTACGAAATCCCAATATGCAGCCATTATACCGCAACCATCATTCTTCATGCTGACGAGCTCCTGTACAGCCCCTGTTAAAGATGACATCGAATATGAAGTACGCACCTTCCAGTTGGGTTTCGGTGATAAGCAGACACCCTACCAGGCAGCACCTTCTCCGGAAGTTGAGAAGCTTTGGAGGGATCTCTACAGTAGTAAGAAGTGGTCGTTGTTTGTCTTAAGTTTTAAATAGCGAACCTACGAGTAGCTAATATTTACATATCCTAGCCGGAATACCGAGTCTTATCCCCCTGGACGCAGCATTGCAGCTACCAAACATGACAATTCCATTTCCCCACGATGAAGAGGGTCGCTACATTATCTCGCTGGATGTTTTTCACCAACTACATTGCTTGGTACGATAACAAAATTAGCATTAGCCGAAGAAATAAATTGGGGTACTGCTGACACGTTCTCAGAACATGATTCGAATGGCTCTTCGACCAGACTATTACAAAAGCCACACAGTGTTACAGGACAGAAATTTCGCGCGGCACGATGAAACCGACGAAGAGCTGCTCGGGATGGACCACATTGACCACTGCGTGGACTTGATTCGACAATCACTCATGTGCAATGCAGACACAAGCGTTTTGACCTGGGCATGGGACATCGCGACCAAGACCAATGTACCGCATGTAGATGTGGCACACGTGTGTAAGAACTTCGACAAGATTCAAGTATGGGCGGCTGGCTATTCTGCGCACGGCCGGGAGTTTGATGCCGAATTCGAGACTGCTAATGATACTTTGTAAGTACGCGCCGCGCTCTAAGGACATGGCGGCAATCGAGCCAAAAGTACATCTCAGACTGATAAAATTCAATTGTTCTTCGAAATGTAAAATTAGGAAACGATGAATAGCCGGCCAAAATTCGCCAACAGCCAATAGCCAGAAACTCATACGGCAGCAAGGTCCTGCATGGTTATCACTCGTATCAAGTGATTTTCGTCCGTCTAATAGCGGCGGAACGGCTGAGCTGATAGTGGCGCCAACAGACAGTACGTCACCTAAACATTTATTGTTTGTTTTCTGCATCTAGAATTTTTTTTGTTATTTTCATCTGCAAACTTTGATTACATCCATACGTGGACTAAAACCTACGCATCACACGCAAACCATTTGGTGGGTTTGAGGGGTGGTAAGGGGCGCCGAACACGGAAGGTGGCATTGACAAAGTTTAAAATAGTACGGATATCGTTTAAAACTGGCTGTGCGTGATACAGCATTCCTGGTATATCGTCGGAGCAACCTCAATCACGGTCTTGTAATCACCAGTATAGACCTCAATCAAAGAAGTGTCGGTCAGCTCAACATACATTTTTTAAAAAGGAATAAATCAGGAGTGAGAGGAAAGAAAGACAAGCCCCTCATTAAGAAGACTAACAGTAAACATAAAATACAATCATACGCCGCTCGCCCTTCGTCCTATTTTTAAAAGATGAAACGCAGTAACTACAAGCACAAAAAACAAAATTAAGATTCTAAATAGATTCAGCCTTATATCGTCAAAAATGAAGTTCGTCACGACCACGTTTCCCATTTCCCTGCTCGTTGTCGGAGCCATCTCCATACCCGTGGTCCACTATGCGAACCCGGAAACCGCTTTGGACAAGCGAAGCTACTTTCTTCGAAGCGCCTGGGGACAAAAGGCCCAGGACGACATCAAGGAGTCTGCTTCCGTGAGTGGTCTCGATACCGTGACCGAAGCAGCTGCTTTGCCGGACAAGCGGGACGAAGCCGCGCCCGACTGTTACTCGCTTCGCTCTCAATGGAGCGCCGAGATCAGTTCCAAGCGCGGCATTGCCTGCTAGATCCTTGGTCTGTATCTCAGGTGAGCTTGTATACCAGAAACTTAAACTTTTCATCTAGTCATTAACATTTTGATAGGCCCTTTAGAACTACGATAATGTAGTTAGAAGCTCCATGCATGGCAACACTCATTTTTCTTGTGTTGTAATCGTCCAATAGCGCCACCGTAGTTTAGTTCTCTATGGATACGCATGCCTCCCTGGTGAATTAGAACGGAATTGGGTTGTTAGCGAGAACGCGATGCTCTACATAATGCGCAATGTGAATTGCTTGTGACTTTTTTTATTTCTGACTATTGCCGCATTTTCTGTACTCCTATATTATTTGTCAAAGAACATCAGAGTGAGAGTAGGAATAGGAAATAAGAAAATATCTGAGGCGGTTATGGCGGCGTACGTGCCGTGTTCTTGTGATGGCCGATGAAATTGCTGCGCCGCGAATTGAATAGTCATCATGCGTCGGTAGAGGAATCCGGATGAGGTATTTATACTGAAATAGTAGTAATTGCAGGGTGACTTATTCACGACGAGCCTGAAATAAGTAAACTCTCGCATTCGTGATTTTTGTCTTACTCAGCCAAGTAAAAAAGAAAATATGGATCACCACCGCCACCTATTTCAGGGCAGGCATAACCATGGCCTAGGTACCGACCAGGACGATGAAATGGATATGTCTAGACGTTTGCGGAAGACTAAAACGAGAAAGATATCATGGATTTACGTTGCGCCCTGGTGCTTATCTTTTGTCCTGTTCATTGTCGTCCTTTATCTAATACAGCGACAGGGCTCACCAAGATGCGCATTGAACGGAGAGTGTCACGAAAGTCTGCTTTATAGTATGTATTCTCATTCTTTATTTCTGCAGTCAGTTTGCTGTCTTCGTTCCTAATGCGAATCAAATGAAAAGGCCCAGCGCAGGATGCCGTTGAATACGAAGTTCGCAAATTTCGGCTTGGCCTGGACGGCGACGAGACCGAATACCAAGGCAAACCATCTCCAGAGCTAGACCGACGTTGGAATGGTCTGTACGAGAGTAGGTTATGTTGCATTTGTTCGAGTCTACAAACTCACACCAATTCTTTGATGCATTGTTTTAATTTTACTCTTAGTGGGCATCAACCTGATCACAAAGGACATGGCCGCACGACTGCCCAACAAGACAATCCTACTTCCTCATGACAAACAGAGACGATATCTCGTTGAGCTAGACGTGTTTCACCAGCTACACTGCCTTGTAAGTCGATAAACTGACTCAACCCCAAATGCGCTATGAATATTCCGATAACATTGTCGCCTATCTAGAACATGGTCCGTAAAGCGCTGCATCCCGAATACTACGTACCACACACACCCGGCCTTCATACTGGTGATGAGGACGAGCTACTCGGGCCACATCATATCGACCACTGCATTGATGCCATCCGGCAGTCTCTTATGTGTAGCGCCGACATCAGTTCGTTGACGTGGAGCTGGGACGAGCACCGGCGCCGACACATGGAACGGGGCACCGTCCTCCACACCTGTAAGCGCTTTGACAAGATCCAGGAATGGGCTCGTGCACATACGGTCCGGATGCCATTTGACGCTACCTATAGAGAGAGAAATGATCCTCTAGACCCAGAGACATGGGATTGACTTGTCAGACGGCCAATAACTTGAAATATTGAAGACATGTTCAATATAATCTACTTTACATCTTACTTTTTCTACGGTGAAGAAGCTTGCCGATGCAAACTACGGGAGCTATGAGGACTTGAAAGCCTGATATCCGTTGCGATTCCGGACACGGACAGCACCGTCCACCTCTGAGGGGGGAAATCACAAACCACGTCAACCAGATCCACAGAGATGCTGCAGCGAGCGGCGTGAACAATACAGCCCGCCTCGACAAGATGAAGCAGTCGTAGACTAGGTGCTAGCGTACCGCATCGCGGAGCAGGAAACGCGGACCATTCTAAATCTCAGTGAGTAACACGAAGAAACAAGGCAGCTCACTAACGTAAACTAGGCTTTAAAGACCCCTCGTCGTATTACTATGGACCAGACTGTCGCCAACAACAAGACCTTACACGATAACATCACGCACGGGAATCGGTTTAACAATATCTAGAATTTCATTTTTTAAACAGTTGAACCAAGGTGCAACTCAACCACTACGTGGCATCAGCCGCCTGGAAGTAAACTGTTAGATGTGGGCCTTGTTGCCCCACCTGTCATAAGAAGTGACACATAAGTAACTCGTTTAGTTGAAAAGGACACGGTGTAAGTGGTATATTATGGTGAGGTTAGGTGAAGAACTAAACTCTAACTAAACAAATGTTCATACATGGTAAAATAATACACTTTAAGGAATGAAGACTACCGGGAAACGAAAAAAGTTGACGATCTTACTACACAGATTTAAATTTGGTGGAGACCATTTATCTACCCCGACTTGATTTGCGTCGCGTCTTCTTGGTGCTCCACTACCTCCTCCATCTTCGTCAGGTTGTTTACCTCCTCGTAAGCATCGACCTTCTCAATTGTAAACTTGCGTGCAGAAACCCCGCGGCGAAACAGAATGTCAAGCTCTTCGTAAGTGCGGCCATTTGGTTCCGGAAGACGGAAATAAGCCCAGACCAGCATAAGCACACCCGTACCGGCCCAAAAGAACGCAGTCTTACCCTTGGCATTAAGCGCTGTGGGATTCATAAACTGCGGCTCGACAACCTGCGAGAAGATGTTGACAATCTGATAGAATGTACGTGCGAGACACACAGTCAATGGTCGAAGGCGGGCGGAGGAGATTTCTGCGATAAACGAGTAGGCGATAGGGCCTAAAGTCATCGCGTAACACAGTACCCAGAGGATGCACAGGGCAGACTGCGCCCACAGAGCGCCCTTGGTGTGAGAAGACACACTGACGATACCGATGAGTAAAAGCAATACAAGCGTGATAACCTGGCCACCAAGGTAAATTGAGCGGCGGCCGATATAGGCAATAAGCCACCAAGATAGTATGGTGCCCACAAAGGCAATCGAAGTGGTGCCAAGATTCAGCTTATACGCGTCATCGGGACTAAGGCCGGCATTTTCAAAGAAGTATGTTGGGACCTCGTTTTGTTAACATTGGACGAGGAAAATGACGTAAATAAAGTACTGAACGAATCGAGAACGACAAAAACGGGCAAAGACTTACATATGCAAACGTGCTGCCAGAGAGGATCTGACCTGCAAAGGCAAGGCAAGCAATCTCGGTGCGCCGCAAGTCGCTGCCCTTGAAGCACTCCAAGTAGCTAGTGCCGGCTGTGACTTCAGACTCCATCTTGATTGTGTGCAGAATCATGGCCAGCTGGCCGTTAAGCTCATCGTTGGTGCGGTCGGATGTAAGGCGACGGAGGCTCTGTTTGGCTTCTTCAATTCGATCGCGGCCGACAAGGTACCAGGGGCTCTCTGGCATGAGGTAGCAGCCAATAGTCAATGGCAAAGGCCAAAGCCATTGAATGGCGAAAGGGATGCGGTAGGACCACTGATCCGGGCGGTTAATCAGGCTTTCCATGACACCGGCAGCAATCAACTGTCCAATGGCCCAGCAGAGATTCACGTAAGTCGTCAGGTACGCGCGCAGGTTGGTTGGACACACTTCAGAGGCGTAAGACGGACCGACGGTGGCGAAAACACCCCAAGAGAAGCCACACAAGATCTGGCCGACGAGTAGAACAGCGAGAGAGTTGGCGAAGAAGGTGATGAAGATAAACGCAGCCATGAAAACCAAGGAGATGCACATGACTTTTCTGTAGCCAAACCGTGTGCACAACTGACCGTTCATGATGCCGCCTAACTAGTCAGATTACAACATGAAGTAAGGAGACGTTAAAGACCAGAGAACGTACCGAAGATGGCGCCGACCGTGCTGCCCATGCTGATTCCTTGCTGCCACGGAGTGGAGATGAGGTAGCCCCTATCAGGGCCATAATAATTTCCATATTTCTTTGCGAAGCTAGGATAGCCGATAAAATTGCTGATGAGGATTGTGTCATAGCCCTCCATAACCACGGACATGGAAACCATGAGCGACCAAAGCACAGCCTTGCGGTTTCTCTTTAGGGCAGCCCAAGTAGACTCCTCGTGCTCGGCATCGGATGCTTTCTTGGCCTCGAGCAGGGACGTTGCACCTAATTTGTCCTGTAGGTGCAGTGCGGCCTGCGTGCCGATTTCGATATCAGCCATGTTTGCACAGACGGGCGGGGCGGAAATGGAACCACGATTCTGGAATACGATACTAAAATGAGGTTTAGGGGGGCGATAGTTGGCATGAAGCATAAAACACATGCCTGGTAACGGCACAGGTAATATATATCACAGAATATTACGTGCCGGCTAAGATAAGACGAGAAGCCTGTTACAATGTCTTGTGTCACGCAAATTTTCCCAGGCGGTTTATCTCCGCTGCTCGGTACATGTTAGACCGACTACAGTAACTTTAGGTTCGATTTCACAGCGGGGTTTTGCTTTGAAAAACGTCAAGTCGTGTTATGTCGCTTGGTAGGAATACCGGCCCGTGCGCCACTACCAAACGACATGCTACCCCGTCCATATTATTGGGTAACACCAAGCGGGGGACATATACGGTCGAACCAACTTTGCATACTCTGCTTTCCCCCATTTCAAAACAATGTCCCAGGGTCTCGGAAGTCCATACGACACGTTCGCCGTCAATAATGTTTATCCGGGGCCCCTGTCCTTATACCGGTAAGGCTTAGAATTAACTGCTTCTGTCCCTTGAATTTTAGACAACGAGGCTCCCGCGCCTCTTAGATAAGTAGCCAAGCTGGACCTCACTGTGTTCGAGGACGGCGACGTTCGTCATTTTCCCTGGCAACAGCATAATATGGTGCGTTCAGCAGATTGAGTCCAGTTTGGTCTGCTCGCGCGACACAGGAATCCCAAAATCGATCAAATGCTCAGACACCAGAAACGAGGAACGTGTTGTGCTAGACTACTTAAGGACTGTGCATTGGCAAACATTGCACACGCGTAGTGAACGAACGCAAGTTGCCAGATGTCGCCACTGGAAATCTATCACCTTCTCGTCTTTGATCGGCGAGTTGGCGATGTCACTCTAATCACGCCGACGTTGGGATGCTCTACGTCGGCCCTTAGAGCCGAATGGCGTCCATGAAACGTCCACCTACCCCGCACCGCAACTTCGTCAGCGAGCCGATCCGTTTCTTATTATTCCGGGATGATATTTTGATACGTTCTGTGATTGGAGCGAAATATTCGCTGCTCGCGAGAAAATTAAAACGTGCTGTAATTTGTTGCTATTTTTTTCTGTCCATTTTTTTGTACTAGTGACTTCCGTTGCCCTTCACTTTTCGTAAATTCTGAATCACTCCGCGTCGGCGGTCCACTGCAAATTACACGTCGCCGACAGGACCTTACCGTGACTCTGCTCTAACCTCTCTCCCAGGAGATGTATGATACAAGAGTGTCTTCCGTCCAGCCAATATCGTTTCATTTGGCGCTATACGCTGGCCATAAGATCTCGCTTGCATTCGACAAACACTCTTCTTTTCTCCAATATGAAGATTCGCGATGGAATGTGGCACACGGCTGAGGGCATGTCTGTCAACTACGCTGAAGAAATATACGAGACAACCTCAACACCACGCGGTATCCGGCTGCTGTGCCCGACGGGAAAGATCCGGTCCCGCGGCGACACTCTCAACCAGCCGACTGTGACGCTCACCATCGAGGCCGAGTCTGATGGAATCGTATCAGTGGAAGTTGTGCACTGGGACGGTGAACTGCGCCGCGGCCCCAACTTCGCACTGTTCCCTCATGGCCGGCTGGCAGTCGACGCAGTGGTGACCAATGACGCACTGAGTACGACCGTGGCGTCGGGAACTGTGGCCGCAACGGTAACAACGAATAACGGGGACGGTTCCCGAGCGTTTGGTATCCGTTTCCACCCGGTAGCAGCTGGTGAGAGTCGGCACACTCTGACTTCTCTCGGCCACCGAAGCGTGGGCTTTGTAATTAGTCCGGCCATATCGAACCCGCAACAAATAGAGACCATGAGTGACAAGACGCACTACATCTTCTCGCAGACGGACCTCGGCGTGGGAGAGTCCATTCACGGACTGGGTGAGCGATTCGGCGGGTTCAACAAGGTCGGCCAGCAGGTACAACTCTGGAATGCAGACGGTGGCACCAGTAGCGAGCAAGCCTACAAGAACATCCCCTTCTGGTTGAGTTCACGTGGGTACGGAGTGTTCCTTGACACGCCCGATCGCATCGAGCTCGAGGTTGGCAGTGCGCGCTGCTCTCGCGTTGAGGCACTTGTGCGTGGTCAACGCCTCAAATGGTATCTCATTTACGGGCCAACTCCGCGTGACGTGCTGCACCGATACTCTTTGCTCACTGGCCAGCCAAACACTCTGCCGCCCTGGAGTTATGGTCTCTGGCTCAGCACCAGCTTCACCACAAACTATGACGAATCCACCGTCCAAAGATTTCTGAGTGGCATGCGTGACCGCGGTATGCAGGTCGATGTGTTCCACTTTGACTGCTTCTGGATGCGTGCCTTCACATGGACTGACTTTGTTTTTGACTCGGAGCGCTTTCCCGACCCGGCCGGGCAGATTGCGCGCCTCAAGGCTTCGGGCCTCTGCCGCAAAGTCTGCGTCTGGATTAATCCCTACATAGCTCAGAACGGAGCCGCTTTCTCCTATGCTGCCGAAAAGGGCTACTTGTTGCGCCGTCCCAATGGGGACATCTGGCAATGGGACATGTGGCAGGCAGGCATGGGACTTGTTGATTTCACCAACCCAGACGCATGTGCATGGTATGCAGCCAGCCTTGATAAGCTGTTCGATATTGGTGTTGATGCTATCAAAACCGACTTTGGCGAGCGCATTCCCACGCGCGACATCCAGTGGTACGACCGTTCCACTGATCCTTCCCGGATGCACAACTACTACACGCTGCAATACAACCGTGTTGTCTATGAGGCCCTAATTGCTCGTTTCGGAACGGGTCAGGGCGTCCTATTTGCTCGATCCGCTACAGCTGGGACGCAACGCTTCCCTCTGCACTGGGGCGGTGACTGTGAGAGTACCGCTGTTGCTATGGCCGAGTCTTTGCGCGGTGGTCTCTCGCTTGGCTTGTCTGGATTCAGTTTTTGGTCCGTCGACATTGGTGGCTTTGAGGGTGCACCGCCGCCTTGGATCTACAAGCGGTGGGTTGCTTTTGGCCTACTTTGCAGCCACAGTCGTTTGCATGGCAGCAATTCCTATCGTGTACCCTGGACTATTGATGATGACGACCGATCTCCTGGCAGTGCCACCACGACACTTGCGCGCTGGACGGCGCTCAAGATCCGATTGCTACCCTACATCTTGGCCCAAAGTCACGAGTCGGTCGCCGTCGGTCTTCCTGTAAGCGTACGCGCCACTTGTATTGAGTTTCCCGATGACCCTACTGCCTGGACCCTCGACCGCCAGTTTTTTATCGGTAGCAGCCTCCTCGCGGCACCAATTTTCGAGGAAGATGGCGAGGTAGAATTTTACCTTCCTCGCGGCCGCTGGACGTCGTTCTTTACGAATAAGGTCCGGATTGGCCCTGGCTGGTTCCGTGAACGTCATGGATTTGGTTCCCTAGCTCTCTATGTTCGTGATAACACCATTCTCGTCCTCGGCTCTACCAACACAGCAGGTCACAGTGCCGTGTACGACTATTCAAATGATAATGAAGTTGTCACATACGGGGCCAAGCCAGGTGCCCAAACAGCCGTTGTGGATGTCGATGGAAAGATTTGTGGATCACTGGAAGTGGATCAGGACGGAAACCTCGTTGGAACTAATGTCTTGACTGGCAACTGGACATGTAGTCGGGATAAACGGGTCTTGGAGGATACTGTAACTATAGAAGAGATTATCGATCTTACGGTTTAGACTAGTTAGAATGCTATGGGTTGTTTAGATACGTAACAGTGATAGTAATTCTAGATAACACCTACTTAATGTATACGACATTATATACGGTTATTAACGAAAGATTGTCCGGTCTTGTTACCGTTGTAGTTGTTAGTCGGATAGGCCTTAACGATACTGTTGGCTGTAGTCCAGGGCATAAAATCGGGAAATGAGGCTTTTATAGATTTGAGGAGAATTCCAACAGAGACAACAGACTATGACCCTAATTTTATGCCCATATGCTTATTCGACAACAGCTCCAGATGAGGCGAGTGGGATGGGAGACGGGTGTTATCGATGTCGAGTCGTCTTGGCCACGGTTTAAATACCACAACGGAAGACAAGTAGGTGATACTGACGACTGTGTTACCATGTTTATTTTAAGACCCGAGTTTGATTTGGAAAGGCTTGAGTGACAAGAATCAACCGATGTCTTTATTTGTTTTTTGATCAACCAAAACTTGAATGGTTACCACCCAGTTATACCGACGCCTTCCATTCTTCATTGTCGGCGCCATCACATCCTTATACCCGCGTCACCACAAACTCTAACCGTCCTGTAGACAACTGTGGAAGTCGACATGTCCTGCGACTGCTTGCCCGCATGGTCACAGATACTTCAGTCACACCGACAGTTACCGCGCTTCGCTCAGCGGCTTGTCGTCGGGGTACACAAGCGGCGGTCGCTTGTAATAGCGGTCCCACTCTTCCGTGTTGGCCAGCAGCGCCTCGCACAGGCTGTACGTGGGCAGACGCACAAAGCACCAGCCCACGTCCAGGGACTCGCGGCCCTCGACGGGCGGGTAGCCGTCGTCGCCGTCGGTGACAATGTCGAGCCACTCCTCGTAAGTGTAGTCGCCGCTGGCCATGTCTTCGCGCTCGCTCTCGTCGGGCTCAGGCGTGGGCCGGGCCAGGTTGTCGTAGTAGGCGTCATCAAAGGCGGCATCCACGAGCACGGCGTAGCCGCTTGTGGAGTAGAAGCCGCCGCGACGGCCGTTTTTACGCGTGTAGGGCGTGTACGTAGACCGGGCGGCCAGCATGGCGTCACGGTCGACGTACAGGCAAAAACGGTACCGCGGCATGTTCTTGAGGCGGAAGGCGGCGTGGGGCCCGCTGAGCACGGCAACGCCGGCGCCATCGCGCGCAGGCGAGCGGTCGTCGACCCAGGCGCGGAAAGCGGTGCGGATGGCGTCCTTGGTGGCGCCGGAGTAGGCGGCGCGGTCGTCCATGATAGTGTACGGCAGGTCGCTTGGGTCGTCAAAGTCCACACAGTCGCCGTCGCTGTCGTCGTCGCTGTCGGGTGTGTCGTAGTTGGCGTGGGCCAGGATACGCAGAAAGGCGGTCCACGCCTCGTCGTCGTCGTACCAAACGCGGTACAGAAGCAGGTCATCGATGCTGTCCTCGTACCGGGTGTCCTCGTCGCCTGGGACGACGTAATTTATGGCTAAGTCGTCGCCGCCGGCCGTGGGTGGCGTGGCTATGGCTATCTCCAATGTCGTCTCTTCTTGTTCTAGTTGTGTTGCTGTTGTATGAAGGACGATTTGGCTTGTGTCTGCGGCGAGTGCTGTCGTTTTTCGGGCGTGGTACGCGCAGAGGACCCACAGAAGCGTTGCGGTTCTCATTTGGTTTGCTGGATGCACTGTGACGGGGCGGTATGGATGGCAAACGCAAAAACCGTGTAGAAAGGACGCGGGCGCGCAATCTGTAGTATACAACTATAGATTCGGGTAGTTCTTCGCCGAGCACTTGTAGAGAGAGTCCACTAATGGTGTCAGAGGAGGAGCTGTCGGAAATACGTAGGATATTGACACAATGCTGGACGACGAATCTGTCAAGGATAATAGATGCGGCGAGCGGCATAATACAGACGATACACGGTACACTGAGCGGCATAATAAAGGCGATACACGGTACACTGAGTTTGCATCCGCACACGGTAGACGTAGGAATGAACCAGGGAACAACTTCTGTATATGATGCGAGCACTCTTGGGAAATGTTGGCTGTTGGACTGCATCGCTCCACTGTCCATGTGCATCTATCACCTACGGCTCTCTTCCATTTTGCTGTAAACAAGTACGGGCCTTACCTCGCCCCCGCCCCCCCCCAGCTAGTAAAAGCAAATGACGACCTGCACCAATTCTATGGCGCGGTACTTCCTCGTCTTGCTCGCATAGCAGACAACCAAGCCCAGGCCCTTGCAGATCAGGCCGCCCAGATTTTCCTCGCTGCCGCGGTACTGACACGAGCTGCTCTGAACAACAAAGGGGCCGAGATCGGGTGGGAACTGCACGCCGGCCGCCGGTGTGTCTGCGGGCGTGGATAGAACGTCTTCAGTGGGCATGTTACACAAGTCGTATTTAGTATGAATGTCACCGGGCATGTTGTACACCAGCCACGTTCGGATAAACGTGCGCCCTCCGGGCGTTTGGTCGTCTTCCTCGGACAGCACGATTACGACGCGGCCGTTGGTCGGTGTCGGGAAGGGCCGCGCGGTTGTCGTTGTCGGCGGCGGGGGCAGTGGCGGGTTCGCGGTTTTGCTCGGCTGGCTGTCACCGCCAATAAGCGTCGTGCTGTGGTGGTTGCCGTTGTTGGGATCCTTAGGATCCTGAAAGTCGGGCGGCGTGCCGGTGGGATGCGGTGCGCAGTAGTAGCCGGTGCAGAGCGTGCCGCAGCCGCCGGCTGTGCAAATCGGTCCAGCCACGCTGCTCGGCGTAAAGGAAATGGACTGCGCGTCCGAGTCGCCGGGCCAGCCGCAGCTGTTCGGTGCGTCGTGTTGGTGGATGCCGCGGGCGTGGTTAACTCTAGCCGGCTGATAAGCGCAGCTGTCGGCGGAGGGGCCGTCCGGCTGGGCGGCCAGGTTGTCCTCAAGCGTAGGGCAAACCTGCGACCAGTCGTTGCCGTTGGCCGAGGGCGCGTCGAGCAGGCAGTTCTTGTCGAGCACCTGGCCGTTCCAGGCGATGCGTCGGCTCAGGGCGTCGATCGGGCGGCCGGGCACGGCAATGGGCCGGTGCAGCGCGCGCAGCAGTTTTTTGACGTTGGCGGGCTGCTGAAGCTGGGTCTGCCAGCGCGACGGCAGTGCACGCCAGTAGGCGATCAGTCCGGCGATCTGGGGCGATGCTAGGGACGTACCGGTGTCTCGCCAGGTGTAAGTGCCCATATTATCGGGGATGCGGACCAGCTTGCCGGGCGCGTACGTTGTGAGGTAATCGGCGTCCTGTGACAAGGGAGCGCGTATGCCGTCAATGTCGGTCGCGCCTACGACAATCATGTCGGGGATGGGCGCGCCGCCGACGGAGGCGGGCGAGGCGCCCGGGTTAGCGAGCATCTGAGGGACTGTGTCGATAAGAGCGCGGCCCTTCTCGGCTGCATTGCCGGCGACCATGACAATGATCCAATGATGACGTTGAGATCATTGAGGATCTGACAATGATGACGTTGAGATCATTGAGGATCTGTAGGAGGTCGCCTGTGGGGTGGTTAGACGAGAAGAAGGGTCAAAACAAACAAAGGGAAGTTTAAAGGAAAATTAGATGAAGACAAAAAAAAATAAAGAAAACAGAAATAAAGAAAAAGAGAAAGAGATAGACATACGGATCTTCTTGATCATGTCCGGTAGTGTGGCTGTCGTCACCACCTGGCTAATGTTAATGACGGCCGTGCCCTATAGCTTGTTGCGTCGCACGTCGGTGATCACTGTTTGGAGCTGTTCGATGAGGCCGTCCGCCGTCATACGTGGATAGTCATTCGGCGCCCACCCGACCCACACCACGGTACACATCTTGCACACACCCAGCCTCGCACCGTTGATACGCGCCGCCACCGAGCTGCCGTGACGCGAGTCAAGGTCGGGCCGCCGGTCGTCGGTGATGTACACGCGGTTTCGCAGCTGGTGGATGCGCCCGGCCGCCAGCGCATCGTGGAACTCGGGATGCCACAGCCACACAACGTTTTCGGCCACGAGGTACACCGTCTGGCCCGCGCCCGCTGGGTCGTTGTCGTAATTGAACTTGTACCGTGGGCTGCCGTCGGCGTCAAATCCAACGGACCCGCTCGCCCGCTGCTTCCACGTCTTGCCTGGGATCGTCGACAGCTGCGATAGCGCCCAGTCGCTCGCATCTAGTACCGAGGTTGGCGCCCGCCGGGCCAGCTCGCTGGTATGGCTCGGCGTATTGGCCAGCGTGCGGTTGGGCGCATCCTGGTGGAGATCGGTTTCCCGTTCTTCCTTAGATTCCATGGCCACGCGCGGGCCGCCAACAACGGCGTCGACATTCTGGCTGTCACCTTCAGGGCTTTCACACGAATTGCTCGTGTCTGGGGCGTCCGGCATGCCGTCGTTCGTGGGCGGGTTCTTGAGGTAGTAGTCTTCGTAGTAGTAGACAAGAGCCACACCAGACTGCAACCGAACAATGACGTACACACTATGGTTAGCCATGAAGGAGATCGGGGTCATTTTTGTTGTCCTTGCTCTCCTCCTTCTCCCTTCTCCCCTCTTCCTTACCAAGTCTTGCAGTGCCGCAAACGTGCCGCGGTCCAACATGGGCACTAGCACAAGGGCTACGAAGCCCGTCACGTCGTCAGCGACCGTCGACGTCTTGCCCGTATACGGTTGTAGCAGCTTGTTGATGGCGTCCATCTTGCCGCCGTCGACGGGATAAACAATGGCGTTCGCCGCGCAGCCGTTGTCAGAGTTACCAGGCACCGTCGGCCTGGTTCGTCGATGTCGCCGTCGTGGCCTGGTTGCTCAGCGAGCAGCCAAAAACCGTCTCGCAGCCGCTAATTGTGGCCGCGGCCGTCGTGGTCGTGCTTCTGTCGGCGCCGACCGTCTGCGAGTAGACGGTCGTGACGCCGCAGAGCGACGCCGTCTCGGTATTGCACGACTTTGGCTCGTCGGGGTAGGACACTTCGCCACCGGGGCCGACACTGTGTGTGGGATGTAAGTCTGGGATACAAGGAAGGGTAGACGGGCAGGGGTGGAAAGCGTGTCTTACGTAATCTTTGGCCACGGCGGCAACGACACTGAGATCTTGGAGCCACGGAATTTGAACCACGGTGGAGGGCCGCTATAGGCACGCATTGGTCAATATGATACAAAATACCAACAGAACAGAAACAGAAGAGTACGCACGGCGGGTAGATGCCAAGCGGCAGCGTCCACAGCCAGCCCAGTATTGGATCTGGTCCTTTGTCATCGCAGATCTGTATGCACCGTCAGTGTTGAGAATGCAACTGGGTGGACAGCATGGAACACAAGTCGAAACCAGCAGGGTACGCACAAAAAAGAACCACAGCTTGCAGGGCAGCACATAGCCACCGGGCGTTGGAGTCGGCTTGGACACGGACGTCGTGACCGGCACAATTACTCCAGGTGGCCACGTCACCCACACCGGGAGGGGAGTGGTGGTGGTTGTGGTCGTCAATGCGGAAGTCCTGGACCGCGTGGACGTGCCCGGAGACGCCGTGATCGTGCTGACGGAAGTACAGTCCTGCACGAAGACTCCTGACGACAGGTCGAGAAACGTCACGACCTTGATCGGAGGACAGGTAAACGACCCTGCCATCGTTGTCAGAAACGTCAGTGTGGTTATGCCCGGTTTCGTGGCGGTGACCGTTGTCGTGACACCCGTGTGGAGGGTCACTGCGCCGCCGCTGGTCGTTACAGATACGGGCGGCAGTACCATCGACGAGGCCGTGTCGGCCGGGCCGTCTGTCACGGCTGGCCACGGCGGCAGCGTAACGCTGCGGACCGTTGTGCCACCACTGCCGTCGGGCAGAGAGACAGTCTGCGGCGGGTAGCGGTAGGCTCGGAATGGCCAAGAAGCCCGTTGTCGTCTGTGTGATAGGCATGTTTGAGTAGGGCATTCCGCCGCCGGACGGAATCGTGATCTCCGGAATGTTGATCGTCACCGTTGTTGTGCTCGTGACAAACGTCGTCACCGTCTGCGCGCCCACGATCGTCACTGTTGTGTGGCCGTACTCAAATGATGTCGTGTAGTCACCGGGCGAGATAGTCATCCCCGCCGGCACAGTGCTGTTTGGCAGCACGAGCGTGCAGGGCGGTGGGCAGTGCACGGTGGGTGTAGCCCAGATCTCCGTACCGACGTAAACAATGTCGCTGTTGTCTGCGCCCGGCAGCGGTATCCAGACACTGACTTCTGACGTAAAGCCCCTGTTGTGCCATAAGTATATCACTACCAAGTGAGGCTGATTTTGGAGCTACCATACCTTTGGTTCGACTCGGAGAGAAGGACAGAAGCGTTGCTGTGTGAAGATTGTGTTAACAGGGCATGCCACATAAGAAAAAGAAAACACAAGTACAACGCACTTTATTCCGGAAGCAATAGTCGTCGTCCCGATAGTAAACAGGTTGAAGACCACTACCCCTGACGAACCCTTGACCTCGAGAATCTTGTCTTGGCAGTTTTCCGATCCGGTGTCGCTACAGTCGACGTAAAAGTCGTTAAAGAAGCTGTAAAGGCCGGCACTGTGCAGTGTGACGTCCTGCGAGTCCGTGATACGCAGACCCCATGCAGCACGGCAGCCGTCGGTTATGCAGCTGGCAAAGGACGGGTCACCGGGAAAGCTCGACGCGCCGGCAAATGGCTCCGGAGTGAGCGGGGCGGGCTGGTAGTACGGTGTCTCGGTTTGGATGTGGCCCATGTAGATCTACAATCAATAAAAACTGAAATTCGTCTATGGTCAGTCTGGGATAGTGGAAAGGACAAGACAAAACCAGAGTGGTACGTACCCCCTTTGCTTAGTAGAGTTGGTACTGGTACATAACGGAGTGCTCGGAGCCCGTGCCGTATAACCATGACGGACCCTGCGACTCGATTAGCATGCCGCGCGCGGCATACACGCTGACCTGGTTGACCGAGGCGTCGGGCTCGCTGTCGACGTTCAAGTCGTTATCACTGAAAGGGGTTACGACTATTAGTATGCCTTACGGTGATAATACGGAGGGGAGAACAAAAAAAGGAGACAAAAGGGAAGTCGGGCTTCTCGCGGAACTCACTGATCTGCGGCCCAGGCCCAGACATTCTCAAAGAACCCATTGGCCTGCGGGGTGACGTGGAACAGCAGTGAGGCCGCGATGCACTGCTCGTTGAAGGAGTTCTTAGGGCACGTCTTTGCGTCCAAGTCGGACCCGGCCGCGCCACCGACGCGAAAATGCGAGTCCCACATGGCGGCCGATCCCGGGCTCGCCGCCGCCACGTTCCACTGCATCAGCACGGCGCCGGCCGTCGCGCCCTTGACCGAGAACAGCATCTCAACAATCTCCACGCTGCCCACCTCGCCCTTGTTGCCCACGCGCACCATCACCTGTGGGTGGTGTCGGTCCGAAAAGAAGAACCCGCTGCCTTGGATCTGCGACCAGCTGGCCCCCTGCACACGCGACCCCGTCGGCACGAACACTGTCCCGCCCACCTGGTAGACGCCGGCCGGGAAATATGCAACCTGCCCGGCCGCCGTCGCCTTCTGCAAAAACATGTTGATGGCCGCTGTCTGGTCGCCCGTGCCGTCGTTCTTATATCGCCATCCCGCGTCGCCACCAAGAAGCTGCTTGCGGCAAGTGTCTCATACTGCGGCCTCGAGCGCACCAGCAGGCGTTTGGCGAAATTGGCGCTGTCGGCACTGTTACCCACGAGAAGATTCGATGCTTTGCGCGGTGCCGTCAGTGCGCCGGTCTGGTACGAGCCTGTCGACCCGTTGTAGCGCCGGCCAATGGCCCAGAGGTCAATGGTTGTGGTACCGCCTGTTGAATGAAGAAACAGCGATTATGATTAGTCTTGCCGTGGTTGGACATGAGAACGAAAGCATTGTTTTTTTTTTTTTTTTTAAAAAAAAAAAAAAATTCATCTTACCCGTGAGGACACTTCCACCCTTTTCGGTCTCCACTGCAGTCTGCACATTGGTAAGCCTGACGTTGTCTAGTACAATGTTAGGAGACGCGTTGTCCGTATTCGTGAGAACCCCTATCGGGACATTGCTGATGCTAGAATCTTTTGCAGAATCTTGAGTTAGTTTCACGTTTCTGTTCATCGGGTGAGCTGTTTCACACCGCGTACCGAGAATCGACACAGACCCTGTTCCTTGACTTGTACTGCCACCTCGCCCGGAGATGTTGAAGGCAATGGTTCCACCATCAATGTCAATCTGGAGCCCCGTGTTAGTCAATCTGCCGTAGAGATGCAGCATTTGGGAGAATACAAATCCAGGAGAGTTATACGCACGTCTTGCCAGTTGAATCCCCAATCCCATACCATTTGGACTGACTGCTGGCAGTTGCGGAATGTCAGACTTCGCGCCGTATACTGTTGGGATCCGGCACGCCAACCAATCGCGCCGCCG
Source organism: Sporothrix schenckii 1099-18 (assembly GCF_000961545.1). Classification (NCBI taxonomy): domain Eukaryota; kingdom Fungi; phylum Ascomycota; class Sordariomycetes; order Ophiostomatales; family Ophiostomataceae; genus Sporothrix; species Sporothrix schenckii. The sequence continues at coordinate 6,357,819 of NW_015971145.1, forward strand.
TTGAATGTCTAGAGCGATTTTGTTAGTTGAGACCAGGTTGTAGTTGGTATGGAATGAAACGGAGAAGGGGAGAAGAAGAGCCTGACTAGATCTAGCACGTAAAGAGATATTAGTAAACTCCCATATACATCACATAGAAGCACGTTCCACGGCGCATTGTTGTACATGGGGAACAAACCAGATACGAAGCCGCCGCTGCCATTCTCCATAAAGATGCCAACGTGCGTCACGTTGTTGGAGCTTTTGGCCACGGGCATGTTGAACACCAAGTTTTGAAGTGTCGTTGCCTGCGCAGCCTGCCAATGCAGGCCTGTGGGCACCAGGGCCTGGCCGCTGTCGTCGGTGGCTGAGGGCATGTCGGTGAGGTCAAAGATAAAATTGCGGATGTGGCGGAAGAATTGGTTTTGGTTCATGTACCTAGGCGCAAGGAAACGTGGACATGGTTAAATTTGAATAGATAGGAGTAGAAATAAATACGGTGAGAAAATTACTCACCATTCATTACCGTTACTATAAATCGGGACGAAACGATTTATCGAGTTAACCATCCGATCTTTACCGATAACTGTCGTTTTGTCTTCACTTACCCCTCTGGAATGTATGGGTCGGTGTCAAACAAGGCAATGCCTTTGAACGAGCTGCAACCCTTGATTGTCGGAGGATTGATAGCATCGCCGATAAATTGCGTGTAGTAGAACTGGATAACCGGCGAGCAGATTTTGTATGTGCCCGGCTGTTCACGGTTGTTAGTGTCGAAAAGACTATTCTCCGGCCACGGTAAGACCTTCTTACTGGAAAGTAGATAATGGCATCCAGCGTGCTTGTGCTGCTGCACGACTTGCCGCAACGGTTGCCATCCTGGACAGCGGCGTTGATCGCCTCCGACGCATCCGTATTGCCCTTGTTGTCGGCCTTATAGTCGGCCACGACGTCCCGGTAGAACTCGTAACCGGACGGTGCAAGAGGTTGCTAGATGGCGCCAGTACCGTTAGCACGGGAATCACGCTCAAGAACATCTCCTCTATTTGGCTGTCATTCGCACCGTGCCCAGGGGCGCCAGGTTTGTCAGCCAGTAGCTTGATCCAGCTGCTGCGTCCGTGGCGAATTTGGTCACCGTCTTGTAGTTAACAGTCATGTTGGTAATGATCTTGCCGCCCACCTGCGAGGCATTTGCGACGCGCGTGGAGCCGCTATGACTGGCGAGCCAGTTGTGCGGATTAGTACCGGCCGCTCTTGACGCGTTTCCGGGAACCGTGGTATTGCTGCTGACTGCTGGCAGGACGAGAGACGCATCGATTGACGCGTTACTGCTGGTGTCATAGCTGCAGCGTACCACGGTCCCCTGGCTCAAGGCGGTCATGTATGCCTCGAAACTGCCCGAGCAGTCCCACACAGGCCCATCTTGCGTCCCTAGTTCAAGAGCATTAGCTGGCTACCTGGGTTTGAGTGTTTCTAGTAGCACAGCATACCTTTGTCTGGGGCCACATGAAACTGGTTATGCGTATTGTCCACCATGTACGCAGGATTTGGCTATTTTGTGATGGAACCAGGCGTCTTGTTAGCAAAGCGTTCAATGCAATTATGAGACAACAAGGCTCGCTGGCACCAACCCGAGGACCGTAGTCCGGCACATCGGGATACCGAGTGCGATTGATATTGAGTTGCCCGGCCACGACCAGCCCTGCCCAAAAGGTTGCTAGGGTGAGGCTGGCAAGGAGAGCAGCTGGCGTGATCGCCATGGCTGTGTCTAAACGTGCGGTTTGAATCTTCTGGGGCGGTATGTGGTACGATGTGTAAGGTATGCAGCATGTGCGTAGTCTTGTTAAGATGGATACCTATCGTTCAGAGCACCGATCAAAATTGATACTCTTGCGCGATATGTCTCGAATGGTTTGCGACCACCAAGAAACTATACATGGCCGGATACTTCGTCTAACCACGCAAAGCAGTGCCGAATGGCACCGTGTCCATCCGACGACATGGTCATTAAGTAAAGGGGCCGATTGTCTAGGCTGAAGGATTCCTCTCGCAGGGCTTTCCAATCTGTCACGACATGAATGTTTTCTAAAATTACATTGCCGCGCGACCACCACGTCCTTCATCGGCTGTCGCAGCACAGTTAAACGACCAACAGTCGCGCTGGTGAGATTATCCATATGACAAAGTCCTTTATCTTTTCCGCATCGCATCTTCGAAAGCGCCACGCTACCACCTCTTTAAGAATATAACACCCAGTCACGGCCAGTAAAGAGGGGTTCGATGAGGTACGGTGTCCCTTGTGCCTGCATAATACCGGGCAAGGTGCGCTTCTGCCGCAAAATACAACTTGTTCCGGGCACGGCCTAGGCCGCGTCTGTTGGACACATTTTTAGCCTTCTGTGCGTTCATAAATTATGCCTCTTTATAGGGGCTAACCTGCCGTAAATATTCTTACCAACTACTACGGCGAGTTGCTGTCGGCTTGGTGAAGCTAGCCCGGCTAAAGACTGGACTGTAACCGCCGTAGAGGACCAGGACGAGATGCTTCGCCTCTTGTTGGTCCATTACGGTTCTACGTCGTGTCAGAGTGTAAGGACTAGCTTTCGTTTTTAAGTGATAATACGTATATTGGCAATTGTCGCCCATGCGTTGTGTTGAAAAGCGACTCTATTGCTGGATATAAATACGGAAGCCTAAAGCACGACTTCTTTATAGATAAGTCTTGGAGTTATTTTCTGCAATCTCGGATCCAATAGTGGTCTCCGAACAAATCCGCCGACGGTTTCTTTTGTTAAGCACTATATTTTACTGTCTCTTCTCCTCTCCAACTCCCTCTCACCATGCAATACTTTAATCTTCTTACTACCGGCGCTGGCCTGTTCGGCACCGGCGTTCTGGCTGCCCCAAGCCCAGCAGTTGACAGCATTTTCCGCCCAGGCGAGTGCTTTTCTGCAGAGACAACTGCGCGCCTCTGCTACACGGCGCCTAAAAATACGCCACAGGACGTCTCGGTTGATGATATTAAGTTCGCCGCGACCTACCTCCGGTCGTACGGCCGTCAGAAGTAAGTTGCGATATTCTATCTTTTATTCTCTTTCTACACACCGGTCCTGCATACCAACACCTTCGTTCTAACTATACCCTTATCAAAATAGGAATGCTCTTGTACTTTTGGAAAAGTAGCGGTGTTATGGTGATGGACGAGGTTGAGTTGACGGGTGATTTATATGTTATAGAGTTTCTTTATAAGTTAATCTTACGTTTTACTTACGTTAATTGCCTCGTAATAGTCGACTTATATATTATAATACTATAAAATTTATATTATTATTATTATTCGCCTTTCTGAGCCAGTCCTGGCTATTGGCGTCTAGTTAGGCAGAACCCTCCTGGGGAAAAAACTACCACAGATCTAAGTGTGTAAACTTTCTAGTTTACGGGAGTGTGTGGTGGTTTAATATAGCCACTTCGGTGGGATAAATAAATAAAACAAATGAACAAAATAATAAAAAATAAGAAAACATAGAAAATAAAAGGAGGGTATTAAACGCCGATGTTAGTAACTGTTCGAGCTTTTTATTAAGTTTACTATTAATGAGTAGAAGTGAAGGGTGGAAGTTACGGTGTTTGTGAGGTGTTGGTAACGTTCGGTCTAGTAGGGGGAGGGTGGAGGTCGGTGTTGTTAGTTGTCCGGTACTCGTTTAAATAAATGTAGTAAAAGGGATAAGAGTGTGAGTAAGTCGGGTGTAACCCTCGGTAGTTTACGTAACGTCTGTCCTTTAAAGGGTTAACGTAGGCCCGGTTACCGTGGGCGTTATCGTAGTACGTATACTGTAAGGGTTTCCGGTACTTCCGGGCCCCGTGACCTTACGTTTAGTATTGTAAGGGTCTGCCAGGAGATATCGCTGCGCAGACACCTAGGATGAATACTTTGGTGAAAAGCTAGTTCCTGAATTAAATAAAAGAATATCGATAAAGAAGGAGAAAGAAAACAAGAAGCGTAAGGCTGGGTAAACAACCCCTTTTTCTGGTCCCACTCGTGGACTTCTGATCAGGGGTCCGGCTCCCCAGCCACCGCACCGCCACATGCCCCGGCCCACAGATGTCTGATCAGAAGTCCGGGAGTCTGGCCACTGGCTTACGCACCGCTTAGCCATCCTCGGGCCCTTGGCCCGTTACACTTAGGAGGAACATACGTACTGTCGAGTTGCGTAGCTGTGAAGTATGCGATACAGCTCCTTAGTATGCTCGCCGCTAACAACTTGACATGCACGAGATCCCAAGAGGTACGGCATATGTATCCGATTTGCGTAGACCTACGTAGCCGTGCAAATAACGTCTTGCAACTGGCATCTCAGTAAGAAACAAGTTTTCGAAGATTGTTCAGTGGGAAAGAAGTACTTGTTTACGCAAGGACAGGACGGGACGATAGTGAGACATATTACCGGTGGACGACAGGCACTGTTTGAAGAAGACCACGGGAGTGAAGGCAGAATAATAACGCTAATTACCCGCTCTAAAGTCGTGTACAGAGACAGAGAGAGTACATAAACATAAAAATAAACAGAAAAACAAATATATAATAAAATGAAATAATCGAACCACCAACAAAGCCAGTCATCGACCGTAGCAAACATCTCAGTTTAAGCGTAGCTGTAATCAAAATCCTCGTTCCCTCCCGTATGCTATTAATATCTGGATGGTTATATTTTTGATAAAATATGTTCAGTCCATAAACGCATAAATAAGTTTCAATACCTCATATATTTAAAAATTAACTTCCATAAATGGGACTCGATTTCTTATTATACTTCATGTCTTATGCGTTAGATTTTATATTGGAACCCTTTGTTTTCATAGTCCGTGTAGTCGGCAAAGCCGGCCTCGTTTACAAGTTCCTCCGATATAGGAAGTGTGGCGCGTCGCACGTTCTGCCGCCACATATATATGCCAAGCAGTATAGTTGAGAAAATTCCAACGCCATAGATCGCACAAAGAGCACGAATGGCAGTGGGGTAGCGCGGCGCCTCAGAGGGGAAAAAGAAGAAGGGCGAGATGATGTTACCAGCGGCATACGCAGTGAACTGGGCTCCGTTGGCAAAAGTGCGCTTGGTGTGCCCAGCAAAATTTGCGGCGACGATGGTCCAGGTCAAGATAATTGCCAGTCCGGTGATGGGGAGCATCCAAGCACAGGCGGCCAGATGCAGCGGTTTGCTTAGTGGGATAGTCAAGATGCCAATGAGACCACCCAACCCGGGCACGTAAGCTAAGGCAGTGACGAGCACCAGCGTGTTTGGCACGTGTGTTGTGATCCAGCCGCCGCTGATGATGGTGATAAACTGAAAGGCACCACCCGGCATTTGGTACAGAACGCTCTTGAGGGCACCATATCCAAAGCTCTTTAGCAACGTAGTCAGAAAGTTGGACACGGCGCCATTGATGAGGCCCAGTGACAGGCCACACACCACAGAAAGGTAGATCTTGGGGTCGCACACAGCCTCGCGCACCTGGTACCAGAGGATGGTGTGGTGCTTTATGCCCGTACGGTTGCTGCGCACACGCCAGACGGCCACGATGGCCTCTTCGTGAGAGAAGAAGAGAGCTTGTTTCGGCGAGGAGGGCATGAAAACGAAGCACACAATACCTGCAACGAAGCTACCGAGACCGACGACCATGAAGATGAGCTGCCAAGGTGTGATGTGCGGGTTGTGCGTATGGCCCAGACCCCAGGAGATGCCGGCACCGATGAGCTGTGAGAGGCCGTTGCACCCGAGCCAAAAGGACATGCGCAGCGGCATTTCCGCTTTGGTCCAGAACATGGCTGTGATTAGCATCCATGCCGACCCGATACCGGCCTCGGCACAACCCAACACAAAGCGTAGCGCCATCATGCCGGCAAAAGTTTTGGCGAGTGTCGTGAGCGAGAGAACGATACCCCACACGGCCACAGAACTGCCAATGAAGCGGCCAATTGAGAATTTCTGTAGACCGATAGACATTGGGTAGGCGCCGAAAAGGTATCCAAAATTGGTGATTGACGCAATCCAGGCTGTTCGTTTGCGGTGTCAGTGAGTGAACCTTGCAATGGCGCAGTCTACGCTGCAGGACGACTTACAGTATTGGTTACCCTTCAGCCCCAAGTCCGTGGTAAGTCCGTACGCGTTGGCATAGTTCAGCGTGCTCTTGTCCAGAAAGCTGAAAAAGTACACGATACACATCTAGACGTGTCAGTATGAGGTAAAAAGTAATATGAGAAACCTCGGACTTTGTTTTGGTTTCATCTCACCATGGGCAGGACAATCAGGTCCAGCTTGAGCAGCACACGCTTGGCGAGGACATCCCGCTCGGCTGGATCCATTCGCAGCGACTCTTCGAACATGTCATAGGCCACATCATGGTGCTGACCGTTATGACCAAGCGGCGACTTTTCAACGCCAGACTGTGTCACGGAGTAGACCTCGCCTAAATTAATGTCTGCGCTCGGTGCAGACGCTGCTTTGTTTGCAGTGTTTGTTTCATTTGGTGAGTGCATGGCTGTTTGAGCTGGGTTGTGTAGATTGGGTGATGGAAATAAAATGAAAGTGATAAAATCCTCATATGTTCCGACAAAGGCGTCACCATACATGAACTGTCCTTTGGGCGCTCCTTTTATGTACATGTGAGCTATCTCCTCGTCTCTACATGCTATTCCGAGTCGGCCAAGTTGCTGCGTCTCCGCATCTTCAATTGCGTCAAAGATAGCTGAGGTATCTTGAATATTGTGGGGCCGGATCGGAAAACTTCTCGTTCCGGTTAGCGTCCGTGGTAGAGTAGGCATTAGTCACTCACCCCGCAAAAGATTAGGTTGGGGTACTGGGGTGGAAAGATAAGGGGGGGCGGGCATGTACAAGAACAGTTGTTTCACTGTCGTCCGAGAGAAATCTCGTTGCCTCAAATTCAAAACTCGTTATTCGCCATGCCACGTGCACCGCGTGTTCTTCAAGCGTGCGGGGAATGGTAAGAAACAAGCCGCTCCAATCCGTGGAAGAGGAACAAGAGCTCGTGACAAGATTTGCAACCACTAACTGATCCGGTATGTAGCCGGTCTCGGAAAATCCGGTGCAGTGGCAACCGGCCACGGTGCTCCGCCTGTGTTTCCCACCGGCGGGAATGTAACTGGTCTGACGATCTGTTACCCGGTGGGTATCGCGTGTTTGCAGTTGATGGTACCGGTCGACGCCGCAACCGTCCGCCACCACTCGCCTCGTCAGCCGGCGATGACGGGCAAGTTGTGACCAGCACAGACGATCTGCCTGGCCCGGACTTGCGGCAGCGCATATTTGGCTTGTTTAAGAATCGTCACCTTGGAATGGAGTTGTGTGGGTGTATCGACATGGATAAATGCGAGTCGGACGGTTGGCTAAAGCGGTCTGCGAACCACCGCGCACTGGTACATGCAATCACGGCCTTGTCCGCACCATACCTGAGCGACAGTGATATGGAACATGTGGATGCAGGACATGGTAATCGTGACTTTATGTCATCAACCTTGCTCCTCCGGCACAGCTTAGCCAAGGCCCGGACGATGTCCTGCCAGACCTCCGACCAGCCACAGGTCATCACCATTCAGATGAATCTGTGTCTTTCGCTTCGCGAGCTTCTGGTCGCATCGTCGATGCGTGCGTGGCTGTACTGTGGACTGGCTATTCGACAGGCGCAGGCTCTACGCATGCGCATGGAATATAACCAGCGTCACGATCTCCAGCAGCAGGAGATCCGTCGGCGTACATTTTGGGCTTGCATCATCATGGATCGTCTTGTTGCCCTCTGCACGTTCCGCACACAGACAATCGACCCTGGTCTTGTTACCATTCATCTTCCCGCCAGCGATGTGGCTTTCGCTTTTGGTCACCACTCTTACGGGCCTCGTCTCGATGAGCTGGGTGCCAGCCCAGGATACAAAACTAGCTCTGGCTCCTTAATCGCTCTCCCGGACGGCCAGCCACTGAATCTGCGATCGTACTGGATCAAGACGACAGTGCTCTGGGGATACATCTTGTCTGACTACGTCGATTACGGCCGCCGCAACTTTACTCTGCCGCCATTGGAAGGTCCCTATGGTGACCACAGCCGCGCAATACAAAATTGGTGTGCTACGCTGCCCGTGGAAATGCGGTGGAGTGAGGCTAATTTGAGGGCGCACCGCTCGCTTGGCCAGGCTGCACTGTTTGCCGAGATGCATATTCTCCTTGCCCATGCCCGATTTCTTGTGCAGCACGAATACCTGCCACAAATACACGAACCTGCGACAGCTACACACCACCGCCCATCTGCTGACATCCCTCTGGTGCCAGGATACGACCGCGCGGGCATCGCTTTTACTCATGTTGATGATCTGGTGATTCAAGTCTGCGTCGACGGTGCCTTTGAGGTAGTAGATCTGATGCGTGTTGTGCAGGCCAACAATGTGCAGTGTACCATTGGCATGGGCGTGGCCTTGGTCACTGCATGCAGTGTTCTTTTATGGGTCGTTGACTGTAGCAGGCAGGCGACCCGTGGTGTACCTTTCGACCACATTGACCATACCCGCGCGGAACAAAGCATTTCGTATCTGTTGTCCGTCTTAGACTCGGGATTTCCGCGGCACTGGCGCCTATCCAAGACGTGGGCATCGTCCATTCGACTGCTAAACCGCTTTTATCAGGCACACTACCACTCCGTGACACAGTCGGAAACGGCAGTAGAGAGTAGCGGCGACATAGACACGGACATCGCGGCGGATAGAAGAGAGGACGACGGAGGTGAGCAGCGGTCTACTATGCTTCAAATTGGCGATGGGCTGCCTGACATTTCCATGATCCCCGATGGGCTATATTACAAGGCACGCCTCATAACCGGTCTGAGCATGGAGATGCCCGACCTCTTGTATCGAAAGTTCCTGCGACAACAGATGCAACCACCGAGGGAGACAAGAACTGAAACAGCTGCAACCTCAGAGGATGCCGCGACCGTGGCGGAAACTATCACCGAGATGCCATCGACAGACGACTCCACCGCCGACTTCTGGCCGCTGGACTTGGACGTTATGCTCGAAGTGGACTTTGCATTTTTGACCAGTTTAGACGTAGACAATGACCCAGCCACGTGGACGACAATCCACGGCGAAAATTAGGACGCAAGGAAGATGAAAATTCAGTTTGTACATTCGTTTGTTTCGGTCAGCGTCACAGCTTTGCTATGCCACCTTGGGTCTCCAGGATCTCGTTTGCAAGCTCAACCACGCCTTCCGCACAACCATACGATCCTTGATATCCCCAACCACCATGCCCATAGTTGTGCACGACCCATCTGTTGTGTCTAGCAAGCAGTTGCTTTTCAACGCGGACGCCGCCTTTGCGGACAGGCCGGAAGCCCACGGCCTGGGCCACGACGTCTAGCGTCATGTTGGCATGCGTCGTTTGGTCGAAGCCTAAGGGCCACATAGCCCGAGCGCGATTGGTTATTCGTTTTGTTAGACTGGTATCGATCTCCGTGTTCCAGCAGCCTGCCTGGTAGCAGCCGCCGACAACGGTCCCCCCACCCGCCGGTCGCTGCATGATATAACACAACTCGTCCGGGCTATCATCGGAGCCAGACGTGACGATCATGGAACCTGGCTCACCTGTGCTGGGGTCAATAAGCTCGTTCTGCACCAGTAGAATTTGGCCCCTGGAGGGTACCACGCGGTCGTCCTGCACCCCACCGAGGGTCGCAGCGCCAAGACCGGTACAATTCACGACAATGGTCCGAGACGAGACCCCGGGCCCGGTCCAGGCGTCATTCAGATGGGCCAGACATTGGCGGCGGAAGTTGACACCGTGTTGCAGACACTGGCCGACCAGCCACTGCAAGTAGAGCGGCACGTTGATGCAAATGGACTGGAAGGTGGCGCCGAAGTCATAGCCGCCCGGGATCTCGGCCGGCTCGAGGGAGCGATATCCGGGCACGACTGTAGCAAACCAGGGGTCTGGAGCCATCAGGGTCTGAAACCACTGGCCAGTGGCGGTATCGCGGTCTTTGTGGCGCCCGAGCAGCTTGACGTCGCGGAAAACAACGCCTGCTTCGGGCACATATTGTGCCAACCGGGCAAATTCGGGCCAGGAGCTTCGTTCCCAGCGGCTGTTGGCGGCATCGGCCATGGGCATAAAGTTGGCACCCGCAAATGCAGAGGCGTAGGTGGCGGGTAGCTGGGCATCGCTGGGTAGATTTTGTGCCACCACGACAATCTGTTTCGTCGGGTAGGCCTTAGCCAACGTCAGCGAAGAGGTGAGCCCGGACACTCCAGCGCCGACGACAACAAAGTCGGCCATAGAAGGGATTGTTGGGTAATGGAGAGCCGTGGAAATTCTGGGAATTATGCATTGAGTTTAGTTTTGCTGTCCTCCTTTTCTTCTATTTCTTTCCCCCCGGAGTTCCTAACTTTCTTATCTTGAAATTCCAATTGCTCTTTATATTTTGACCACTTATTTCTTTACCGCCATAATCGGTTCTGGCTTCCGCTGTACAGATTGTAGCGGGAATATGGTCCTTGCCGAGCTTTTTTGTGACTGGGTTCCACTTCCCGGTCCGTCCTCGGAGGCTAACCAAATATAGTATTATATGTAGCTTGCCAACTTGGCGCGCTAACTACCATGCCCGATAGCTTAGATACGTGATGCCATAAATACCATCCAAAAGTGACTCGGGTTGTTGTCTCCTATGGTGTATGGACCGTCTCATCTTCCTATTTCATTAACGATTTGCTGTCATGCTGGAGATTACCTGTTCAGGCACTCCATATGAGGTGAGCTCACATCATCGACCTGCTTGCAAACTTTTTGTGTGATCGCCATTCTCACTAAGTTACGTCTAGATTGGCCTTCAGCATGGCCGCCAGGCGGTCTCTCTGGTCCATGGCAGCATTGACTTCTACCGCGAGTACTTTGAGCGCAAAAGCAAGTTGAGCTGGGACGCCTCTACTGCAGCAGCTATGCACTTCCAGAAAGTGCTAGACATCCATGTACCGCACCTCGTCGAGGAAATGCGCGGCATAGCTGACGGTGCAGGTGTGCCCTACACTTCGATCCTAGCCATCAATGCCCGGTCGGAGATAGCTATGGGCCTGATGGACGACGGCTGCACGTCGGTAGCCTGGACGACCGACGATTTCAGCGTTGCCGGCCAGAACTGGGACTGGGAGGACCCGCAAAGGGCGCGACTGGTTTTGATGCACATCCGTCCTGCAGCAGACCCCATTCATCCGCGCGTGAACTTGGATCAGGTCACCGAAGCCGGCATTGTCGGCAAGATTGGACTCAACGCTCACGGCGTGGCCGTCTTTCTTAACGCACTTCGCGCACCAGGCGTGAACTACGACGCACTGCCAGCCCATGTGGCTTTGCGGGTGGCCTTGGAAGCACCATCGCGCGCCCAGGCACTGGCGCAGCTCCGCGCGGTAGCCCCAGCGGCAGGAACATCCGTGCACATCATGGTAGCCGACGCGACGGGCGCCATGTCCATAGAGTGCACAGCAGTGGACATGGTCACGCTGAGCGATGTAAATGGGAAACTGGCTCACACAAACCACTTCTTGGCCAAGCACGCGCCCGACGCCCCGACCGGAGCCTCCTATGCTATTTTCCCTGACACGTATGCGCGTCAAGAGCGCATTACGCAGCTACTCGACGGTGACAGTCGCAGTCACCATGAGGCCATTAACGACAGCAGCAGTGCCCTTTCTCTAGTACAGAAATGGCTGGCCGACACCGACGGGTTTCCCGTCTCAATTAACCGTCAGAGTAGTCCGCCGGGCAACGGTAGCACAACATTATTCAGTATTGCCGTCGACCTACATGCCCGCCGAGCCATCGTTATTGACGGGCGGCCGACAAATGGCGGGAAAACGTATTATTTGGACTTAAGTGCTCATAGTAGTACGTAACTGTTACGATTACGGCCCCCACGAGACTAGAAAGAAGACCCAAGGCGGTCAGGACCGGCAAGACGAGGTTAGCACGGGAAACTATAGCTAATGGGGAGGGGAGGCTTAACCAGTGGGGTCAAGACCCCACGACCACAGACGAGCCACAAGGAATAAAATACTAAAATGGGGTTGGATGAGTTTTTCTCGTATAAAGTAGTAGATAAAAAGGAAGTATTAATAAAAACGTTTATATAGTAAAATAAAACGTGTCAGAGGGTCCTAGGGATAGGGGTTCAATAGAGAGAGGATCACGAAGCAAGACAGCCAAAACGTAGGTAGTAGGATGTGCAAAATCTAATCCTTACCCCGCCTCATCGAGAGGAGAGGGCTCGGATGAGCTTATATTGTTATCTGTAGAAACACCGTAAATTCCCCGTTGAATCAACGTATGCCTAAGGCACCCACGTAGAAGGCGCCCTGGTCTTAGAGGTTGGCGGTTAGTTATAAAGGGGAGTGTATT